>NW_026736091.1:0-84363 GCF_949786415.1 Peromyscus eremicus
TCTGCTTAGGAAACTGACAAGAACAGTAGATCCTCTTCCGTCTCATACGCTGTACTTGCTGGGAACAGACGCCAGTGCTATTTGCCCTGTGTATGACAATGGGAGCACAATAGTGACTCTTCTTACCAGAAAACAACTCTTGCTCTTAGGAACAGAAACTGCATGTGATTCAACTCCATTTAGAACTGGGAAACAAACGCTAGCTCGCTTTATAAGAAAAACACTCTGATTTTGAGAAAAGAGCACTCTTCTACTCTACTGTGTTTCCTATAGGGTCAGAATAGTGAGCTTGCTCAGAACAAAAGAACTGTGCTTCCTACACACACAGGCTATATCAAGTTCAACTCTGCTTAGGAAACTGACAAGAACAGTAGCTCCTCTTCAGTCCAATACACTGTACATGCTGGGAACAGACGCCAGTGCTATTTGCCCTGTGTATGATAATGGGAGCGCAATAGTGACTCTACTTACCAGAAAACAACTCTTGCTCTTAGGACCAGACACTGCATGTGATTCAACTCCATTTATAACTGGGAAACAAACGCTAGCTCGCCTTACAAGAGACACACTCTGCTTTTGAGAAAAGAGCACTCTTCTTGTATAATGTGTTTTTTGTAAGGCCAGAATAGTGAGCTTGCTCAGAACAAAAGAACTGTGCTTCCTACACACACCGACTATATCTAGTTCAACTCTGCTTAGGAATCTGACAAGAACAGTAGATCCTCTTCAGTCCAATACACTGTACATGCTGGGAACAGACGCCAGTGCTATTTGCCCTGTGTATGTCAATGGGAGCGCAATAGTGACTGTTCTTACCAGAAAACAACTCTTGCTCGTAGGACCAGAAACTGCATGTGATTCAACTCCATATAGGACTGGGAACAAAACACTAGCTGGACTTACAAGAAACACACTCTGCTTTTGAGAAAAGAGCACTCTTCTACTCTACTGTGTTTCCTATAGGGCCAGAACAGAGAGCTTGCTCAGATAAAAAGAACTGTGCTTCCTACACACACGTGCCATATCTAATTCAACACTGCTTAGGAAACTGACAAGAACAGTAGCTCCTCTTCAGTCCAATACACTGTACTTGCTGGGAACAGACGTGAGTGCTATTTGCACTATGTATGGCAATGGGAGCGCAATAATGACTTTCCTTTCCAGAAAACAACTCTTGCTCGTAGGACCAGAAACTGCATGTGATTCAACTTCATTTAGGACTGGGAAACAAACGCTAGCTCGCCTTACAAGAAACACACTCTGCTTTTGAGAAAAGAGCACTCTTCTACTCTACTGTGTTTCCTATGGGGTCCGAACAGTGAGCTTTCTCAGAACAAGAGAACTGTACTTCCTACACACACGGGCCATACCTAGTTCAACTCTGCTTAGGAAACTGACAAGAACAGTAGCTCCTCTTCAGTCCAATACACTGTACTTGCTGGAAACAGACACGAGTGCTATTTGCACTGTGTATGGCAAAGGGAGCGCAATAGTGCCTTTCAATACCAGAAAACAACTCTTGCTGGTAGGACCAAAAACTGCATGTGATTCAACTCCATTTAGGACTGGGAAACAAACGCTAGCTTGCCTTACAAGAAACACACTCTGCTTTTGAGAAAAGAGCACTCTTGTACTCTACTGTGTTTCCTATAGGGCCAGAACAGAGAGCTTGCTCAGAACAAAAGAACTGTGCTTCATACATACACGGCCATATCTAGTTCAATTCTGCTTAGGAAACTGACAAGAACAATAGATCCTTTTCAGTCCAATACACCGTACATGCTGGGAACAGACGTGAGTGCTATTTGCACTATGTATGGCAATGGGAGCGCAATAATGACTTTCCTTTCCAGAAAACAACTCTTGCTCGTAGGACCAGAAACTGCATGTGATTCAACTTCATTTAGGACTGGGAAACAAACGCTAGCTCGCCTTACAAGAAACACACTCTGCTTTTGAGAAAAGAGCACTCTTCTACTTTACTGTGTTTCCTATGGGGTCCGAACAGTGAGCTTTCTCAGAACAAGAGAACTGTACTTCCTACACACACGGGCCATACCTAGTTCAACTCTGCTTAGGAAACTGACAAGAACAGTAGCTCCTCTTCAGTCCAATACACTGTACTTGCTGGAAACAGACACGAGTGCTATTTGCACTGTGTATGGCAAAGGGAGCGCAATAGTGACTTTCAATACCAGAAAACAACTCTTGCTGGTAGGACCAAAAACTGCATGTGATTCAACTCCATTTAGGACTGGGAAACAAACGCTAGCTTGCCTTACAAGAAACACACTCTGCTTTTGAGAAAAGAGCACTCTTGTACTCTACTGTGTTTCCTATAGGGCCAGAACAGAGAGCTTGCTCAGAACTAAAGAACTGTGCTTCATACATACAGGGCCATATCTAGTTCAATTCTGCTTAGGAAACTGACAAGAACAATAGATCCTTTTCAGTCCAATACACCGTACATGCTGGGAACAGACGCGAGTGCTATTTGCACTATGTATGGCAATGGGAGCGCAATAGTGACTTTCCTTACCAGAAAACAACTCTTGCTCATAGGACCAGAAACTGCATGTGATTCAACTCCAATTAGGACTGGGAAACAAACGCTAGCTCACCTTACAAGAAACACACTCTGCTTTTGAGAAAAGAGCACTCATCTACTCTACTGTGTTTCCTATGGGGTCCGAACAGTGAGCTTGCTCAGAACAAAAGAACTGTGCTTCCAACATACAGGGCCATATCTAGTTCAATTCTGCTTAGGAAACTGACAAAAAAATAGATCCTTTTCAGTCCAATACACTGTACATCCTGGGAACAGACGCGAGCACTATTTGCCCTGTGTATGACAATGGGAGCGCAATAGTGACTCTTCTTACCAGAAAACAACTCTTGCTCGTAGGACCAGAAACAGCATGTGATTCAACTCCATATAGGACTGGGAAAAAAACACTAGCTGGCCTTACAAGAAACACACTCTGCTTTTGAGAAAAGAGTACTCTTCTACTCTACTGTGTTTCCTATGTTGTCCGAACAGTGAGCTTGATCAGAACAAGAGAACTGTGCTTCCTACATACACGGGCCATATCTAGTTCAACTCTGCTTAGAAAACTGACAAGAACAGTAGCTCCTCTTCAGTCCAATACACTGTACTTGCTGGGAACAGACGCGAGTGCTATTTGAACTGTATATGCCAATGGGAGCGCAATAGTGACATTCCTTACCAGAAAAAAACTCTTGCTCATAGGACCAAAAACTTCATGTGATCCAACTCCATTTAGAACTGGGAAATAAATGCTAGCACTCCTTACAAGAAACACACTCTGCTTTTGAGAAAAGAGCACTCTTCTACTCTACTGTGTTTCCTATAGGGCCAGAACAGTAAGCTTGCACAACACAAAAGAAGTGTGCTTCCTACACACAGGGGCCATATCTAGTTCAATTCAGCTTAGGAAACTGACAAGAACAGTATACCCTCTTCAGTCCAATACACTGCACATGCTGGGAACAGACACCAGTGCTATTTGCCCTGTGTATGACAATGGGAGCTCAATAGTGACTCTTCTTACCAGAAAACAACTCTTGCTCGTAGGACCAGAAACTGCATGTGACTCAACTCCATTTAGGACTGGGAAAGAAACGCTAGCTCGCCTTACAAGAAACACACTCTGCTTTTGAGAAAAGAGCACTCTTCTACTCTGCTGTGTTTCCTATAGGGCCAGAACAGTGAATTTAATCAGACCAAAAGAACTGTGCTTCCTACACACAAGGGCCATATGTAGTTTAACTCTGCTTAGGAAACTGACAAGAACAGTAGCTTCTCTTCACTCCAATACTCTGTACATGCAGGGAACAGACGCCAGTGCTATATGCACTGTGTATGGCAATGGGAGCGCACTAGTGACTCTTATTACCAGAAAAAAAACTCTTGCTCATAGGACCAGAAACTGCACGGGATTCAATTCCATTTCTGACTGGGAAACAAACACTAGCTTGCCTTTCAAGAAACACACTCTGCTTTTGAGAAAAGAGCACTCTTCTACTCTACAGTGTTTCCTATGGTGTCCGAATAGTGAGCTTGGTCAGAACAAAAGAACTGTGCTTCCTACACACACGGGCCATATCTAGTTCAACTCTGCTTAGGAAACTGACAAGAACAGTAGCTCCTCTTCAGTCCAATACACTGTACTTGCTGGGAACAGACGCGTGTGCTATTTGCACTATGTATGGCAATGGGAGCGCTTAATGACTTTCCTTTCCAGAAAACAACTCTTGCTCGTAGGACCAGAAACTGCATGTCATTCAACTTCATTTAGGACTGGGAAACAAACGCTAGCTCGCCTTACAAGAAACACACTCTGCTTTTGAGAAAAGAGCACTCTTCTTCTCTACTGTGTTTCCTATGGGGTCCGAACAGTGAGCTTGCTCAGAACAAGAGAACTGTACTTCCTACACACACGGGCCATATCTAGTTCAACTCTGCTTAGGAAACTGACAAGAACAGTAGCTCCTCTTCAGTCCAATACACGGTACTTGCTGGAAACAGACACGAGTGCTATTTGCACTGTGTATGGCAAAGGGAGCACAATAGTGACTTTCCTTACCAGAAAACAACTCTTGCTGGTAGGACCAAAAACTGCATGTGATTCAACTCCATTTAGGACTGGGAAACAAACGCTAGCTCGCCTTACAAGAAACACACTCTGCTTTTGAGAAAAGAGCACTCTTGTACTCTACTGTGTTTCCTATAGGGCCAGAACAGAGAGCTTGCCCAGAACAAAAGAACTGTGCTTCCTACATACAGGGCCATATCTAGTTCAATTATGCTTAGGAAACTGACAAGAACAATAGATCCTTTTCAGTCCAATACACTGTACATGCTGGGAAGAGACACGAGTGCTATTTGCACTATGTATGGCAAAGAGAGCGCAATAGTGACTTTCCTTACCAGAAAACAACTCTTGCTCATAGGACCAGAAACTGCATGTGATTCAACTCCAATTAGGACTGGGAAACAAACGCTAGCTCACCTTACAAGAAACACACTCTGCTTTTCAGAAAAGAGCACTCATCTACTCTGCTGTGTTTCCTATGGGGTCCGAACAGTGAGCTTGCTCAGAACAAATGAACTGCGCTTCCTACACACACGAGCTGTATCTAGTTCAACTCTACTTAGGAAACTGACAAGAACAGTAGCTCCTCTTCAGACTAATACACTGTACTTTCTGGAAACAGACGCGAGTGCTATTTGCACTGTGTATGGCAAAGGGAGCGCAATAGTGACTTTCCTTACCAGAAAAAAACTCTTGCTGGTAGGACCAAAAACTGCATGTGATTCAACTCATTTACGACTGGGAAACAAATGCTAGCTCGCCTTACAAGAAACACACTCTGCTTTTGAGAAAAGAACACTCTTCTACTCTACTGAGTTTCCTATAGGGCCAGAACAGAGAGCTTGCTCAGAACATAAGAACTGTGCTTCCTACATACACGGCCATATCTAGTTCAATTCTGCTTAGGAAACTGACAAGAACAGTAGCTCCTCTTCAGTCCAATACACTGTACTTGCTGGGAACAGACGTGAGTGCTATTTGCACTATGTATGGCAATGGGAGCGCAATAATGACTTTCCTTTCCAGAAAACAACTCTTGCTCATAGGACCAGAAACTGCATGTGATTCAACTTCATTTAGGACTGGGAAACAAACGCTAGCTCGCCTTCCAAGAAACACACTCTGCTTTTGAGAAAAGAGCACTCTTCTACTCTACTGTGTTTCCTATGGGGTCCGAACAGTGAGCTTTCTCAGAACAAGAGAACTGTACTTCCTACACACACGGGCCATATCTAGTTCAACTCTGCTTAGGAAACTGACAAGAACAGTAGCTCCTCTTCAGTCCAATACACTGTACTTGCTGGAAGCAGACACGAGTGCTATTTGCACTGTGTATGGCAAAGGGAGCGCAATAGTGACTTTCAATACCAGAAAACAACTCTTGCTGGTAGGACCAAAAACTGCATGTGATTCAACTCCATTTAGGACTGGGAAACAAACGCTAGCTCGCCTTACAAGAAACACACTCTGCTTTTGAGAAAAGAGCACTCTTGTACTCTACTGTGTTTCCTATAGGGCCAGAACAGAGAGCTTGCTCAGAACAAAAGAACTGTGCTTCATACATACACGGCCATATCTAGTTCAATTCTGCTTAGGAAACTGACAAGAACAATAGATCCTTTTCAGTCCAATACACCGTACATGCTGGGAACTGACGCGAGTGCTATTTGCACTATGTATGGCAATGGGAGCGCAATAGTGACTTTCCTTACCAGAAAACAACTCTTGCTCATAGGACCAGAAACTGCATGTGATTCAACTCCAATTAGGACTGGGAAACAAACGCTAGCTCACCTTACAAGAAACACACTCTGCTTTTGAGAAAAGAGCACTCATCTACTCTACTGTGTTTCCTATGGGGTCCGAACAGTGAGCTTGCTCAGAACAAAAGAACTGTGCTTCCAACATACAGGGCCATATCTAGTTCAATTCTGCTTAGGAAACTGACAAGAACAGTAGCTCCTCTTCAGTCCAATACACTGTACTTGCTGGGAACAGACGCGAGTGCTATTTGCACTGTGTATGGCAATGAGAGCACAATAGTGACATTGCTTACCAGAAAACAACTCTTGCTCATAGGAAAAAAAAACTGCATGTGATTCAACTCCATTTAGAACTGGGAAATAAATGCTAGCTCGCCTTACAAGAAACAAACTCTCCTTTTGAGAAAAGAGCACTCTTCTACTCTACTGTGTTTCCTATAGGGCCAGAACAGTAAGCTTGCACAGAACAAAAGAAGTGTGCTTCTTACACACACGGCCATATCTAGTTCAATTCAGCTTAGGAAACTGACAAGAACAGTATACCCTCTTCAGTCAAATACACTGCACATGCTGGGAACAGACACCAGTGCTATTTGCCCTGTGTATGACAGTGGGAGCGCAATAGTGACTCTTCTTACCAGAAAACAACTCTTGCTCGTAGGACCAGAAACTGCATGTGACTCAACTCCATTTAGGACTGGGAAAGAAATGCTAGCTCGCCTTACAAGAAACGCACTCTGCTTTCAAGAAAAGAGCACTCTTCTACTCTACTGTGTTTCCTATAGGGCCAGAACAGTGAACTTGCTCAGAACAAAAGAACTGTGCTTCCTACACACAGGGGCCATATCTAGTTCAACTCTGTTTCGGAAACTGACAAGAACAGTAGCTCCTCTTCAGTCCAATACTCTGTACATGCAGGGAACAGACGCGAGTGCTATTTACACTGAGTATGGCAATGGGAGCGCAATAGTGACTCTTCTTAAAAGAAAAAAACTCTCGCTCGTTGGACCAGAAACTGCACGGGATTCAATTCCATTTCTGACTGGGAAACAAACACTAGCTCGCCTTTCAATAAACACACTCTGCTTTTGAGAAAAGAGCACTCTTCTACTCTACTGTGTTTCCTATGGGGTCCAAACAGTGAGCTTGCTCAGAACAAAAGAACTGTGCTTTCTACACACATGGCCATATCTAGTTCAATTCTGCTTAGGAATCTGACAAGAACAGTAGCTCCTCTTCAGTCCAATACACTGTACTTGCTGGGAACCAATGCCAGTGCTATTTGCCCTGTGTATGACAATGGGAGCGCAATAGTGTCTCTTCTTACCAGAAAACAAATCTTGCTCGTAGGACCAGAAAGTGCATGAGATTCAATTCCATTTAGGACTGGGAAACAAACGCTAGCTCGCCTTACAAGAAACACACTCTGCTTTTGAGAAAAGAGCACTCTCCTACTCTATTGTGTTTCCTATGGGGTCCGAACAGTGAGCTTGCTCAGAAAAAAAGAACTGTGCTTCCTACACACAGGTGCCATATCTAGTTCAACTCTGCTTAGGAAACTGACAAGAACAGTAGCTCCTCTTCCAGTCCAATACACTGTACTTGCTGGTAACAGACGCGAGTGCTATTTGAACTGTATATGCCAATGGGAGCGCAATAGTGACATTCCTTACCAGAAAAAAACTCTTGCTCATAGGACCAAAAACTGCATGTGATCCAACTCCATTTAGAACTGGGAAATAAATGCTAGCACTCCTTACAAGAAACACACTCTGCTTTTGAGAAAAGAGCACTCTTCTACTCTACTGTGTTTCCTATAGGGCCAGAACAGTAAGCTTGCACAACACAAAAGAAGTGTGCTTCCTACACACAGGGGCCATATCTAGTTCAATTCAGCTTAGGAAACTGACAAGAACAGTATACCCTCTTCAGTCAAATACACTGCACATGCTGGGAACAGACACCAGTGCTATTTGCCCTGTGTATGACAATGGGAGCTCAATAGTGACTCTTCTTACCAGAAAACAACTCTTGCTCGTAGGACCAGAAACTGCATGTGACTCAACTCCATTTAGGACTGGGAAAGAAACGCTAGCTCGCCTTACAAGAAACACACTCTGCTTTTGAGAAAAGAGCACTCTTCTACTCTACTGTGTTTCCTATAGGGCCAGAACAGTGAATTTAATCAGAACAAAAGAACTGTGCTTCCTACACACAAGGGCCATATGTAGTTTAACTCTGCTTAGGAAACTGACAAGAACAGTAGCTTCTCTTCACTCCAATACTCTGTACATGCAGGGAACAGACGCCAGTGCTATATGCACTGTGTATGGCAATGGGAGCGCACTAGTGACTCTTATTACCAGAAAAAAACTCTTGCTCATAGGACCAGAAACTGCACGGGATTCAATTCCATTTTTGACTGGGAAACAAACACTAGCTTGCCTTTCAAGAAACACACTCTGCTTTTGAGAAAAGAGCACTCTTCTACTCTACAGTGTTTCCTATGGTGTCCGAATAGTGAGCTTGGTCAGAACAAAAGAACTGTGCTTCCTACACACACGGGCCATATCTAGTTCAACTCTGCTTAGGAAACTGACAAGAACAGTAGCTCCTCTTCAGTCCAATACACTGTACTTGCTGGGAACAGACGCGTGTGCTATTTGCACTATGTATGGCAATGGGAGCGCAATAATGACTTTCCTTTCCAGAAAACAACTCTTGCTCGTAGGACCAGAAACTGCATGTCATTCAACTTCATTTAGGACTGGGAAACAAACGCTAGCTTGCCTTACAAGAAACACACTCTGCTTTTGAGAAAAGAGCACTCTTCTTCTCTACTGTGTTTCCTATGGTTTCCGAACAGTGAGCTTGCTCAGAACAAGAGAACTGTACTTCCTACACACACGGGCCATATCTAGTTCAACTCTGCTTAGGAAACTGACAAGAACAGTAGCTCCTCTTCAGTCCAATACACTGTACTTGCTGGAAACAGACACGAGTGCTATTTGCACTGTGTATGGCAAAGGGAGCACAATAGTGACTTTCCTTACCAGAAAACAACTCTTGCTGGTAGGACCAAAAACTGCATGTGATTCAACTCCATTTAGGACTGGGAAACAAACGCTAGCTCGCCTTACAAGAAACACACTCTGCTTTTGAGAAAAGAGCACTCTTGTACTCTACTGTGTTTCCTATAGGGCCAGAACAGAGAGCTTGCCCAGAACAAAAGAACTGTGCTTCCTACATACAGGGCCATATCTAGTTCAATTATGCTTAGGAAACTGACAAGAACAATAGATCCTTTTCAGTCCAATACACTGTACATGCTGGGAACAGACGCGAGTGCTATTTGCACTATGTATGGCAATGGGAGCGCAATAGTGACTTTCCTTACCAGAAAACAACTCTTGCTCATAGGACCAGAAACTGCATGTGATTCAACTCCAATTAGGACTGGGAAACAAACGCTAGCTCACCTTACAAGAAACACACTCTGCTTTTCAGAAAAGAGCACTCATCTACTCTGCTGTGTTTCCTATGGGGTCCGAACAGTGAGCTTGCTCAGAACAAATGAACTGCGCTTCCTACACACACGGGCTGTATCTAGTTCAACTCTACTTAGGAAACTGACAAGAACAGTAGCTCCTCTTCAGACTAATACACTGTACTTTCTGGAAACAGACGCGAGTGCTATTTGCACTGTGTATGGCAAAGGGAGCGCAATAGTGACTTTCCTTACCAGAAAAAAACTCTTGCTGGTAGGACCAAAAACTGCATGTGATTCAACTCATTTACGACTGGGATACAAATGCTAGCTCGCCTTACAAGAAACACACTCTGCTTTTGAGAAAAGAACACTCTTCTACTCTACTGAGTTTCCTATAGGGCCAGAACAGAGAGCTTGCTCAGAACATAAGAACTGTGCTTCCTACATACACGGCCATATCTAGTTCAATTCTGCTTAGGAAACTGACAAGAACAGTAGCTCCTCTTCAGTCCAATACACTGTACTTGCTGGGAACAGACGTGAGTGCTATTTGCACTATGTATGGCAATGGGAGCGCAATAATGACTTTCCTTTCCAGAAAACAACTCTTGCTCGTAGGACCAGAAACTGCATGTGATTCAACTTCATTTAGGACTGGGAAACAAACGCTAGCTCGCCTTACAAGAAACACACTCTGCTTTTGAGAAAAGAGCACTCTTCTACTCTACTGTGTTTCCTATGGGGTCCGAACAGTGAGCTTTCTCAGAACAAGAGAACTGTACTTCCTACACACACGGGCCATATCTAGTTCAACTCTGCTTAGGAAACTGACAAGAACAGTAGCTCCTCTTCAGTCCAATACACTGTACTTGCTGGAAGCAGACACGAGTGCTATTTGCACTGTGTATGGCAAAGGGAGCGCAATAGTGACTTTCAATACCAGAAAACAACTCTTGCTGGTAGGACCAAAAACTGCATGTGATTCAACTCCATTTAGGACTGGGAAACAAACGCTAGCTCACCTTACAAGAAACACACTCTGCTTTTGAGAAAAGAGCACTCTTGTACTCTACTGTGTTTCCTATAGGGCCAGAACAGAGAGCTTGCTCAGAACAAAAGAACTGTGCTTCATACATACACGGCCATATCTAGTTCAATTCTGCTTAGGAAACTGACAAGAACAATAGATCCTTTTCAGTCCAATACACCGTACATGCTGGGAACAGACGCGAGTGCTATTTGCACTATGTATGGCAATGGGAGCGCAATAGTGACTCTTCTTACCAGAAAACAACTCTTGCTCGTAGGACCAGAAACTGCATGTGATTCAACTCCATATAGGACTGGGAAAAAAACACTAGCTGGCCTTACAAGAAACACACTCTGCTTTTGAGAAAAGAGTACTCTTCTACTCTACTGTGTTTCCTATGTTGTCCGAACAGTGAGCTTGATCAGAACAAGAGAACTGTGCTTCCTACATACACGGGCCATATCTAGTTCAACTCTGCTTAGAAAACTGACAAGAACAGTAGCTCCTCTTCAGTCCAATACACTGTACTTGCTGGGAACAGACGCGAGTGCTATTTGCACTGTGTATGGCAATGAGAGCACAATAGTGACATTGCTTACCAGAAAACAACTCTTGCTCATAGGAAAAAAAACTGCATGTGATTCAACTCCATTTAGAACTGGGAAATAAATGCTAGCTCGCCTTACAAGAAACACACTCTCCTTTTGAGAAAAGAGCACTCTTCTACTCTACTGTGTTTCCTATAGGGCCAGAACAGTAAGCTTGCACAGAACAAAAGAAGTGTGCTTCCTACACACACGGCCATATCTAGTTCAATTCAGCTTAGGAAACTGACAAGAACAGTATACCCTCTTCAGTCAAATACACTGCACATGCTGGGAACAGACACCAGTGCTATTTGCCCTGTGTATGACAGTGGGAGCGCAATAGTGACTCTTCTTACCAGAAAACAACTCTTGCTCGTAGGACCAGAAACTGCATGTGACTCAACTCCATTTAGGACTGGGAAAGAAACGCTAGCTCGCCTTACAAGAAACGCACTCTGCTTTCAAGAAAAGAGCACTCTTCTACTCTACTGTGTTTCCTATAGGGCCAGAACAGTAAGCTTGCACAACACAAAAGAAGTGTGCTTCCTACACACAGGGGCCATATCTAGTTCAATTCAGCTTAGGAAACTGACAAGAACAGTATACCCTCTTCAGTCAAATACACTGCACATGCTGGGAACAGACACCAGTGCTATTTGCCCTGTGTATGACAATGGGAGCTCAATAGTGACTCTTCTTACCAGAAAACAACTCTTGCTCATAGGAAAAAAAACTGCATGTGATTCAACTCCATTTAGAACGGGGAAATAAATGCTAGCTCGCCTTACAAGAAACACACTCTGCTTTTGAGAAAAGAGCACTCTTGTACTCTACAGTGTTTCCTATAGGGCCAGAACAGAGAGCTTGCTCAGAACAAAAGAACTGTGCTTCCTACATACAGGGCCATATCTAGTTCAATTCTGCTTAGGAAACTGACAAGAACAATAGATCCTTTTCAGTCCAATACACTGTAAATGCTGTTAACAGACGCGAGTGCTATTTGCCCTGTGTATTACAATGGGAGCGCAATAGTGACTCTTCTTACCAGAAAACAACTCTTGCTCGTAGGACCAGAAACTGCATGTCATTCAACTCCATATAGGACTGGGAAAAAAACACTAGCTGGACTTACAAGAAACACACTCTGCTTTTGAGAAAAGAGCACTCTTCTACTCTACTGTGTTTCCTATAGGGCCAGAACAGAGAGCTTGCTCAGATAAAAAGAACTGTGCTTCCTACACATACGTGCCATATCTAGTTCAACACTGCTTAGGAAACTGACAAGAACAGTAGCTCCTCTTCAGTCCAATACACTGTACTTGCTGGTAACAGACGCGAGTGCTATTTGAACTGTATATGCCAATGGGAGCGCAATAGTGACATTCCTTACCAGAAAAAAACTCTTGCTCATAGGACCAAAAACTGCATGTGATCCAACTCCATTTAGAACTGGGAAATAAATGCTAGCACTCCTTACAAGAAACACACTCTGCTTTTGAGAAAAGAGCACTCTTCTACTCTACTGTGTTTCCTATAGGGCCAGAACAGTAAGCTTGCACAACACAAAAGAAGTGTGCTTCCTACACACAGGGGCCATATCTAGTTCAATTCAGCTTAGGAAACTGACAAGAACAGTATACCCTCTTCAGTCAAATACACTGCACATGCTGGGAACAGACACCAGTGCTATTTGCCCTGTGTATGACAATGGGAGCTCAATAGTGACTCTTCTTACCAGAAAACAACTCTTGCTCGTAGGACCAGAAACTGCATGTGACTCAACTCCATTTAGGACTGGGAAAGAAACGCTAGCTCGCCTTACAAGAAACACACTCTGCTTTTGAGAAAAGAGCACTCTTCTACTCTACTGTGTTTCCTATAGGGCCAGAACAGTGAATTTAATCAGAACAAAAGAACTGGCTTCCTACACACAAGGGCCATATGTAGTTTAACTCTGCTTAGGAAACTGACAAGAACAGTAGCTTCTCTTCACTCCAATACTCTGTACATGCAGGGAACAGACGCCAGTGCTATATGCACTGTGTATGGCAATGGGAGCGCACTAGTGACTCTTATTACCAGAAAAAAACTCTTGCTCATAGGACCAGAAACTGCACGGGATTCAATTCCATTTCTGACTGGGAAACAAACACTAGCTTGCCTTTCAAGAAACACACTCTGCTTTTGAGAAAAGAGCACTCTTCTACTCTACAGTGTTTCCTATGGTGTCCGAATAGTGAGCTTGGTCAGAACAAAAGAACTGTGCTTCCTACACACACGGGCCATATCTAGTTCAACTCTGCTTAGGAAACTGACAAGAACAGTAGCTCCTCTTCAGTCCAATACACTGTACTTGCTGGGAACAGACGCGTGTGCTATTTGCACTATGTATGGCAATGGGAGCGCAATAATGACTTTCCTTTCCAGAAAACAACTCTTGCTCGTAGGACCAGAAACTGCATGTGATTCAACTCCATTTAGGACTGGGAAACAAACGCTAGCTCGCCTTACAAGAAACACACTCTGCTTTTGAGAAAAGAGCACTCTTGTACTCTACTGTGTTTCCTATAGGGCCAGAACAGAGAGCTTGCCCAGAACAAAAGAACTGTGCTTCCTACATACAGGGCCATATCTAGTTCAATTATGCTTAGGAAACTGACAAGAACAATAGATCCTTTTCAGTCCAATACACTGTACATGCTGGGAACAGACGCGAGTGCTATTTGCACTATGTATGGCAATGGGAGCGCAATAGTGACTTTCCTTACCAGAAAACAACTCTTGCTCATAGGACCAGAAACTGCATGTGATTCAACTCCAATTAGGACTGGGAAACAAACGCTAGCTCACCTTACAAGAAACACACTCTGCTTTTCAGAAAAGAGCACTCATCTACTCTGCTGTGTTTCCTATGGGGTCCGAACAGTGAGCTTGCTCAGAACAAATGAACTGCGCTTCCTACACACACGGGCTGTATCTAGTTCAACTCTACTTAGGAAACTGACAAGAACAGTAGCTCCTCTTCAGACTAATACACTGTACTTTCTGGAAACAGACGCGAGTGCTATTTGCACTGTGTATGGCAAAGGGAGCGCAATAGTGACTTTCCTTACCAGAAAAAAACTCTTGCTGGTAGGACCAAAAACTGCATGTGATTCAACTCATTTACGACTGGGAAACAAATGCTAGCTCGCCTTACAAGAAACACACTCTGCTTTTGAGAAAAGAACACTCTTCTACTCTACTGAGTTTCCTATAGGGCCAGAACAGAGAGCTTGCTCAGAACATAAGAACTGTGCTTCCTACATACACGGCCATATCTAGTTCAATTCTGCTTAGGAAACTGACAAGAACAGTAGCTCCTCTTCAGTCCAATACACTGTACTTGCTGGGAACAGACGTGAGTGCTATTTGCACTATGTATGGCAATGGGAGCGCAATAATGACTTTCCTTTCCAGAAAACAACTCTTGCTTGTAGGACCAGAAACTGCATGTGATTCAACTTCATTTAGGACTGGGAAACAAACGCTAGCTCGCCTTACAAGAAACACACTCTGCTTTTGAGAAAAGAGCACTCTTCTACTCTACTGTGTTTCCTATGGGGTCCGAACAGTGAGCTTTCTCAGAACAAGAGAACTGTACTTCCTACACACACGGGCCATATCTAGTTCAACTCTGCTTAGGAAACTGACAAGAACAGTAGCTCCTCTTCAGTCCAATACACTGTACTTGCTGGAAGCAGACACGAGTGCTATTTGCACTGTGTATGGCAAAGGGAGCGCAATAGTGACTTTCAATACCAGAAAACAACTCTTGCTGGTAGGACCAAAAACTGCATGTGATTCAACTCCATTTAGGACTGGGAAACAAACGCTAGCTCGCCTTACAAGAAACACACTCTGCTTTTGAGAAAAGAGCACTCTTGTACTCTACTGTGTTTCCTATAGGGCCAGAACAGAGAGCTTGCTCAGAACAAAAGAACTGTGCTTCATACATACACGGCCATATCTAGTTCAATTCTGCTTAGGAAACTGACAAGAACAATAGATCCTTTTCAGTCCAATACACCGTACATGCTGGGAACAGACGCGAGTGCTATTTGCACTATGTATGGCAATGGGAGCGCAATAGTGACTCTTCTTACCAGAAAACAACTCTTGCTCGTAGGACCAGAAACTGCATGTGATTCAACTCCATATAAGACTGGGAAAAAAACACTAGCTGGCCTTACAAGAAACACACTCTGCTTTTGAGAAAAGAGTACTCTTCTACTCTACTGTGTTTCCTATGTTGTCCGAACAGTGAGCTTGATCAGAACAAGAGAACTGTGCTTCCTACATACACGGGCCATATCTAGTTCAACTCTGCTTAGAAAACTGACAAGAACAGTAGCTCCTCTTCAGTCCAATACACTGTACTTGCTGGGAACAGACGCGAGTGCTATTTGCACTGTGTATGGCAATGAGAGCACAATAGTGACATTGCTTACCAGAAAACAACTCTTGCTCATAGGAAAAAAAACTGCATGTGATTCAACTCCATTTAGAACTGGGAAATAAATGCTAGCTCGCCTTACAAGAAACACACTCTGCTTTTGAGAAAAGAGCACTCTTCTACTCTACTGTGTTTCCTATAGGGCCAGAACAGTAAGCTTGCACAGAACAAAAGAAGTGTGCTTCCTACACACACGGCCATATCTAGTTCAATTCAGCTTAGGAAACTGACAAGAACAGTATACCCTCTTCAGTCAAATACACTGCACATGCTGGGAACAGACACCAGTGCTATTTGCCCTGTGTATGACAGTGGGAGCGCAATAGTGACTCTTCTTACCAGAAAACAACTCTTGCTCGTAGGACCAGAAACTGCATGTGACTCAACTCCATTTAGGACTGGGAAAGAAACGCTAGCTCGCCTTACAAGAAACGCACTCTGCTTTCAAGAAAAGAGCACTCTTCTACTCTACTGTGTTTCCTATAGGGCCAGAACAGTGAACTTGCTCAGAACAAAAGAACTGTGCTTCCTACACACAGGGGCCATATCTAGTTCAACTCTGTTTCGGAAACTGACAAGAACAGTAGCTCCTCTTCAGTCCAATACTCTGTACATGCAGGGAACAGACGCGAGTGCTATTTACACTGAGTATGGCAATGGGAGCGCAATAGTGACTCTTCTTACAAGAAAAAAACTCTCGCTCGTTGGACCAGAAACTGCACGGGATTCAATTCCATTTCTGACTGGGAAACAAACACTAGCTCGCCTTTCAATAAACACACTCTGCTTTTGAGAAAAGAGCACTCTTCTACTCTACTGTGTTTCCTATGGGGTCCAAACAGTGAGCTTGCTCAGAACAAAAGAACTGTGCTTTCTACACACATGGCCATATCTAGTTCAATTCTGCTTAGGAATCTGACAAGAACAGTAGCTCCTCTTCAGTCCAATACACTGTACTTGCTGGGAACCAATGCCAGTGCTATTTGCCCTGTGTATGACAATGGGAGCGCAATAGTGTCTCTTCTTACCAGAAAACAAATCTTGCTCGTAGGACCAGAAAGTGCATGAGATTCAATTCCATTTAGGACTGGGAAACAAACGCTAGCTCGCCTTACAAGAAACACACTCTGCTTTTGAGAAAAGAGCACTCTCCTACTCTATTGTGTTTCCTATGGGGTCCGAACAGTGAGCTTGCTCAGAAAAAAAGAACTGTGCTTCCTACACACAGGTGCCATATCTAGTTCAACTCTGCTTAGGAAACTGACAAGAACAGTAGCTCCTCTTCAGTCCAATACACTGTACTTGCTGGAAACAGACACGAGTGCTATTTGCACTGTGTATGGCAAAGGGAGCACAATAGTGACTTTCCTTACTAGAAAACAACTCTTGCTGGTAGGACCAAAAACTGCATGTGATTCAACTCCATTTAGGACTGGGAAACAAACGCTAGCTCGCCTTACAAGAAACACACTCTGCTTTTGAGAAAAGAGCACTCTTGTACTCTACTGTGTTTCCTATAGGGCCAGAACAGAGAGCTTGCTCAGAACAAAAGAACTGTGCTTCCTACAGTACAGGGCCATATCTAGTTCAATTCTGCTTAGGAAACTGACAAGAACAATAGATCCTTTTCAGTCCAATACACTGTAAATGCTGTTAACAGACGCGAGTGCTATTTGCCCTGTGTATTACAATGGGAGCGCAATAGTGACTCTTCTTACCAGAAAACAACTCTTGCTCGTAGGACCAGAAACTGCATGTCATTCAACTCCATATAGGACTGGGAAAAAAACACTAGCTGGACTTACAAGAAACAAACTCTGCTTTTGAGAAAAGAGCACTCTTCTACTCTACCGTGTTTCCTATAGGGCCAGAACAGAGAGCTTGCTCAGATAAAAAGAACTGTGCTTCCTACACATACGTGCCATATCTAGTTCAACACTGCTTAGGAAACTGACAAGAACAGTAGCTCCTCTTCAGTCCAATACACTGTACTTGCTGGGAACAGACGCGAGTGCTATTTGAACTGTATATGCCAATGGGAGCGCAATAGTGACATTCCTTACCAGAAAAAAACTCTTGCTCATAGGACCAAAAACTGCATGTGATCCAACTCCATTTAGAACTGGGAAATAAATGCTAGCACTCCTTACAAGAAACACACTCTGCTTTTGAGAAAAGAGCACTCTTCTTCTCTACTGTGTTTCCTATAGGGCCAGAACAGTAAGCTTGAACAACACAAAAGAAGTGTGCTTCCTACACACAGGGGCCATATCTAGTTCAATTCAGCTTAGGAAACTGACAAGAACAGTATACCCTCTTCAGTCAAATACACTGCACATGCTGGGAACAGACACCAGTGCTATTTGCCCTGTGTATGACAATGGGAGCTCAATAGTGACTCTTCTTACCAGAAAACAACTCTTGCTCGTAGGACCAGAAACTGCATGTGACTCAACTCCATTTAGGACTGGGAAAGAAACGCTAGCTCGCCTTACAAGAAACACACTCTGCTTTTGAGAAAAGAGCACTCTTCTACTCTACTGTGTTTCCTATAGGGCCAGAACAGTGAATTTAATCAGAACAAAAGAACTGTGCTTCCTACACACAAGGGCCATATGTAGTTTAACTCTGCTTAGGAAACTGACAAGAACAGTAGCTTCTCTTCACTCCAATACTCTGTACATGCAGGGAACAGACGCCAGTGCTATATGCACTGTGTATGGCAATGGGAGCGCACTAGTGACTCTTATTACCAGAAAAAAACTCTTGCTCATAGGACCAGAAACTGCACGGGATTCAATTCCATTTCTGACTGGGAAACAAACACTAGCTTGCCTTTCAAGAAACACACTCTGCTTTTGAGAAAAGAGCACTCTTCTACTCTACAGTGTTTCCTATGGTGTCCGAATAGTGAGCTTGGTCAGAACAAAAGAACTGTGCTTCCTACACACACGGACCATATCTAGTTCAACTCTGCTTAGGAAACTGACAAGAACAGTAGCTCCCCTTCAGTCCAATACACTGTACTTGCTGGGAACAGACGCGAGTGCTATTTGCACTATGTATGGCAATGGGAGCGCAATAATGACTTTCCTTTCCAGAACACAACTCTTGCTCGTAGGACCAGAAACTGCATGTCATTCAACTTCATTTAGGACTGGGAAACAAACGCTAGCTCGCCTTACAAGAAACACACTCTGCTTTTGAGAAAAGAGCACTCTTCTTCTCTACTGTGTTTCCTATGGGGTCCGAACAGTGAGCTTGCTCAGAACAAGAGAACTGTACTTCCTACACACACGGGCCATATCTAGTTCAACTCTGCTTAGGAAACTGACAAGAACAGTAGCTCCTCTTCAGTCCAATACACTGTACTTGCTGGAAACAGACACGAGTGCTCTTTGCACTGTGTATGGCAAAGGGAGCACAATAGTGACTTTCCTTACCAGAAAACAACTCTTGCTGGTAGGACCAAAAACTGCATGTGATTCAACTCCATTTAGGACTGGGAAACAAACGCTAGCTCGCCTTACAAGAAACACACTCTGCTTTTGAGAAAAGAGCACTCTTGTACTCTACTGTGTTTCCTATAGGGCCAGAACAGAGAGCTTGCCCAGAACAAAAGAACTGTGCTTCCTACATACAGGGCCATATCTAGTTCAATTCTGCTTAGGAAACTGACAAGAACAATAGCTTCTCTTCACTCCAATACTCTGTACATGCAGGGAACAGACGCCAGTGCTATATGCACTGTGTATGGCAATGGGAGCGCACTAGTGACTCTTATTACCAGAAAAAAACTCTTGCTCATAGGACCAGAAACTGCATGTGATTCAACTCCAATTAGGACTGGGATACAAACGCTAGCTCACCTTACAAGAAACACACTCTGCTCAGAAAAGAGCACTCATCTACTCTGCTGTGTTTCCTATGGGGTCCGAACAGTGAGCTTGCTCAGAACAAATGAACTGCGCTTCCTACACACACGGGCTGTATCTAGTTCAACTCTACTTAGGAAACTGACAAGAACAGTAGCTCCTCTTCAGACTAATACACTGTACTTTCTGGAAACAGACGCGAGTGCTATTTGCACTGTGTATGGCAAAGGGAGCGCAATAGTGACTTTCCTTACCAGAAAAAAACTCTTGCTGGTAGGACCAAAAACTGCATGGGATTCAACTCATTTACGACTGGGAAACAAATGCTAGCTCGCCTTACAAGAAACACACTCTGCTTTTGAGAAAAGAGCACTCTTCTACTCTACTGTGTTTCCTATGGGGTCCGAACAGTGAGCTTTCTCAGAACAAGAGAACTGTACTTTCTACACACACGGGCCATATCTAGTTCAACTCTGCTTAGGAAACTGACAAGAACAGTAGCTCCTCTTCAGTCCAATACACTGTACTTGCTGGAAACAGACACGAGTGCTATTTGCACTGTGTATGGCAAAGGGAGCGCAATAGTGACTTTCAATACCAGAAAACAACTCTTGCTGGTAGGACCAAAAACTGCATGTGATTCAACTCCATTTAGGACTGGGAAACAAACGCTAGCTCGCCTTACAAGAAACACACTCTGCTTTTGAGAAAAGAGCACTCTTGTACTCTACTGTGTTTCCTATAGGGCCAGAACAGAGAGCTTGCTCAGAACAAAAGAACTGTGCTTCATACATACACGGCCATATCTAGTTCAATTCTGCTTAGGAAACTGACAAGAACAATAGATCCTTTTCAGTCCAATACACCGTACATGCTGGGAACAGACGCGAGTGCTATTTGCACTATGTATGGCAATGGGAGCGCAATAGTGACTTTCCTTACCAGAAAACAACTCTTGCTCATAGGACCAGAAACTGCATGTGATTCAACTCCAATTAGGACTGGGAAACAAACGCTAGCTCACCTTACAAGAAACACACTCTGCTTTTGAGAAAAGAGCACTCATCTACTCTACTGTGTTTCCTATGGGGTCCGAACAGTGAGCTTGCTCACAACAAAAGAACTGTGCTTCCAACATACAGGGCCATATCTAGTTCAATTCTGCTTAGGAAACTGACAAGAAAATAGATCCTTTTCAGTCCAATACACTGTACATCCTGGGAACAGACACGAGCACTATTTGCCCTGTGTATGACAAAGGGAGCGCAATAGTGACTCTTCTTACCAGAAAACAACTCTTGCTCGTAGGACCAGAAACTGCATGTGATTCAACTCCATATAGGACTGGGAAAAAAACACTAGCTGGCCTTACAAGAAACACACTCTGCTTTTGAGAAAAGAGTACTCTTCTACTCTACTGTGTTTCCTATGTTGTCCGAACAGTGAGCTTGATCAGAACAAGAGAACTGTGCTTCCTACATACACGGGCCATATCTAGTTCAACTCTGCTTAGAAAACTGACAAGAACAGTAGCTCCTCTTCAGTCCAATACACTGTACTTGCTGGGAACAGACGCGAGTGCTATTTGCACTGTGTATGGCAATGAGAGCACAATAGTGACATTGCTTACCAGAAAACAACTCTTGCTCATAGGAAAAAAAACTGCATGTGATTCAACTCCATTTAGAACTGGGAAATAAATGCTAGCTCGCCTTACAAGAAACACACTCTCCTTTTGAGAAAAGAGCACTCTTCTACTCTACTGTGTTTCCTATAGGGCCAGAACAGTAAGCTTGCACAGAACAAAAGAAGTGTGCTTCCTACACACACGGCCATATCTAGTTCAATTCAGCTTAGGAAACTGACAAGAACAGTATACCCTCTTCAGTCAAATACACTGCACATGCTGGGAACAGACACCAGTGCTATTTGCCCTGTGTATGACAGTGGGAGCGCAATAGTGACTCTTCTTACCAGAAAACAACTCTTGCTCGTAGGACCAGAAACTGCATGTGATTAAACTCCATTTAGGACTGGGAAAGAAACGCTAGCTCGCCTTACAAGAAACGCACTCTGCTTTCAAGAAAAGAGCACTCTTCTACTCTACTGTGTTTCCTATAGGGCCAGAACAGTGAACTTGCTCAGAACAAAAGAACTGTGCTTCCTACACACAGGGGCCATATCTAGTTCAACTCTGTTTCGGAAACTGACAAGAACAGTAGCTCCTCTTCAGTCCAATACTCTGTACATGCAGGGAACAGACGCGAGTGCTATTTACACTGAGTATGGCAATGGGAGCGCAATAGTGACTCTTCTTACAAGAAAAAAACTCTCGCTCGTTGGACCAGAAACTGCACGGAATTCAATTCCATTTCTGACTGGGAAACAAACACTAGCTCGCCTTTCAATAAACACACTCTGCTTTTGAGAAAAGAGCACTCTTCTACTCTACTGTGTTTCCTATGGGGTCCAAACAGTGAGCTTGCTCAGAACAAAAGAACTGTGCTTTCTACACACATGGCCATATCTAGTTCAATTCTGCTTAGGAATCTGACAAGAACAGTAGCTCCTCTTCAGTCCAATACACTGTACTTGCTGGGAACCAATGCCAGTGCTATTTGCCCTGTGTATGACAATGGGAGCGCAATAGTGTCTCTTCTTACCAGAAAACAAATCTTGCTCGTAGGACCAGAAAGTGCATGAGATTCAATTCCATTTAGGACTGGGAAACAAATGCTAGCTCGCCTTACAAGAAACACACTCTGCTTTTGAGAAAAGAGCACTCTCCTACTCTATTGTGTTTCCTATGGGGTCCGAACAGTGAGCTTGCTCAGAAAAAAAGAACTGTGCTTCCTACACACAGGTGCCATATCTAGTTCAACTCTGCTTAGGAAACTGACAAGAACAGTAGCTCCTCTTCAGTCCAATACACTGTACTTGCTGGAAACAGACACGAGTGCTATTTGCACTGTGTATGGCAAAGGGAGCACAATAGTGACTTTCCTTACTAGAAAACAACTCTTGCTGGTAGGACCAAAAACTGCATGTGATTCAACTCCATTTAGGACTGGGAAACAAACGCTAGCTCGCCTTACAAGAAACTCACTCTGCTTTTGAGAAAAGAGCACTCTTGTACTCTACTGTGTTTCCTATAGGGCCAGAACAGAGAGCTTGCTCAGAACAAAAGAACTGTGCTTCCTACATACAGGGCCATATCTAGTTCAATTCTCCTAAGAAACTGACAAGAACAATAGATCCTTTTCAGTCCAATACACTGTAAATGCTGTTAACAGACGCGAGTGCTATTTGCCCTGTGTATTACAATGGGAGCGCAATAGTGACTCTTCTTACAAGAAAACAACTCTTGCTCGTAGGACCAGAAACTGCATGTCATTCAACTCCATATAGGACTGGGAAAAAAACACTAGCTGGACTTACAAGAAACACACTCTGCTTTTGAGAAAAGCGCACTCTTCTACTCTACTGTGTTTCCTATAGGGCCAGAACAGAGAGCTTGCTCAGATAAAAAGAACTGTGCTTCCTACACATACGTGCCATATCTAGTTCAACACTGCTTAGGAAACTGACAAGAACAGTAGCTCCTCTTCAGTCCAATACACTGTACTTGCTGGGAACAGACGCGAGTGCTATTTGAACTGTATATGCCAATGGGAGCGCAATAGTGACATTCCTTACCAGAAAAAAACTCTTGCTCATAGGACCAAAAACTGCATGTGATCCAACTCCATTTAGAACTGGGAAATAAATGCTAGCACTCCTTACAAGAAACACACTCTGCTTTTGAGAAAAGAGCACTCTTCTACTCTACTGTGTTTCCTATAGGGCCAGAACAGTAAGCTTGCACAACACAAAAGAAGTGTGCTTCCTACACACAGGGGCCATATCTAGTTCAATTCAGCTTAGGAAACTGACAAGAACAGTATACCCTCTTCAGTCAAATACACTGCACATGCTGGGAACAGACACCAGTGCTATTTGCCCTGTGTATGACAATGGGAGCTCAATAGTGACTCTTCTTACCAGAAAACAACTCTTGCTCGTAGGACCAGAAACTGCATGTGACTCAACTCCATTTAGGACTGGGAAAGAAACGCTAGCTCGCCTTACAAGAAACACACTCTGCTTTTGAGAAAAGAGCACTCTTCTACTCTACTGTGTTTCCTATAGGGCCAGAACAGTGAATTTAATCAGAACAAAAGAACTGTGCTTCCTACACACAAGGGCCATATGTAGTTTAACTCTGCTTAGGAAACTGACAAGAACAGTAGCTTCTCTTCACTCCAATACTCTGTACATGCAGGGAACAGACGCCAGTGCTATATGCACTGTGTATGGCAATGGGAGCGCACTAGTGACTCTTATTACCAGAAAAAAACTCTTGCTCATAGGACCAGAAACTGCACGGGATTCAATTCCATTTCTGACTGGGAAACAAACACTAGCTTGCCTTTCAAGAAACACACTCTGCTTTTGAGAAAAGAGCACTCTTCTACTCTACAGTGTTTCCTATGGTGTCCGAATAGTGAGCTTGGTCAGAACAAAAGAAATGTGCTTCCTACACACACGGACCATATCTAGTTCAACTCTGCTTAGGAAACTGACAAGAACAGTAGCTCCTCTTCAGTCCAATACACTGTACTTGCTGGGAACAGACGCGAGTGCTATTTGCACTATGTATGGCAATGGGAGCGCAATAATGACTTTCCTTTCCAGAAAACAACTCTTGCTCGTAGGACCAGAAACTGCATGTCATTCAACTTCATTTAGGACTGGGAAACAAACGCTAGCTCGCCTTACAAGAAACACACTCTGCTTTTGAGAAAAGAGCACTCTTCTTCTCTACTGTGTTTCCTATGGGGTCTGAACAGTGAGCTTGCTCAGAACAAGAGAACTGTACTTCCTACACACACGGGCCATATCTAGTTCAACTCTGCTTAGGAAACTGACAAGAACAGTAGCTCCTCTTCAGTCCAATACACTGTACTTGCTGGAAACAGACACGAGTGCTCTTTGCACTGTGTATGGCAAAGGGAGCACAATAGTGACTTTCCTTACCAGAAAACAACTCTTGCTGGTAGGACCAAAAACTGCATGTGATTCAACTCCATTTAGGACTGGGAAACAAACGCTAGCTCGCCTTACAAGAAACACACTCTGCTTTTGAGAAAAGAGCACTCTTCTACTCTACTGTGTTTCCTATAGGGCCAGAACAGAGAGCTTGCCCAGAACAAAAGAACTGTGCTTCCTACATACAGGGCCATATCTAGTTCAATTCTGCTTAGGAAACTGACAAGAACAATAGCTTCTCTTCACTCCAATACTCTGTACATGCAGGGAACAGACGCCAGTGCTATATGCACTGTGTATGGCAATGGGAGCGCACTAGTGACTCTTATTACCAGAAAAAAACTCTTGCTCATAGGACCAGAAACTGCACGGGATTCAATTCCATTTCTGACTGGGAAACAAACACTAGCTTGCCTTTCAAGAAACACACTCTGCTTTTGAGAAAAGAGCACTCTTCTACTCTACAGTGTTTCCTACGGTGTCCGAATAGTGAGCTTGGTCAGAACAAAAGAACTGTGCTTCCTACACACACGGGCCATATCTAGTTCAACTCTGCTTAGGAAACTGACAAGAACAGTAGCTCCTCTTCAGTCCAATACACTGTACTTGCTGGGAACAGACGCGTGTGCTATTTGCACTATGTATGGCAATGGGAGCGCAATAATGACTTTCCTTTCCAGAAAACAACTCTTGCTCGTAGGACCAGAAACTGCATGTCATTCAACTTCATTTAGGACTGGGAAACAAACGCTAGCTCGCCTTACAAGAAACACACTCTGCTTTTGAGAAAAGAGCACTCTTCTTCTCTACTGTGTTTCCTATGGGGTCCGAACAGTGAGCTTGCTCAGAACAAGAGAACTGTACTTCCTACACACAGGGGCCATATCTAGTTCAACTCTGCTTAGGAAACTGACAAGAACAGTAGCTCCTCTTCAGTCCAATACACTGTACTTGCTGGAAACAGACACGAGTGCTATTTGCACTGTGTATGGCAAAGGGAGCACAATAGTGACTTTCCTTACCAGAAAACAACTCTTGCTGGTAGGACCAAAAACTGCATGTGATTCAACTCCATTTAGGACTGGGAAACAAACGCTAGCTCGCCTTACAAGAAACACACTCTGCTTTTGAGAAAAGAGCACTCTTGTACTATACTGTGTTTCCTATAGGGCCAGAACAGAGAGCTTGCCCAGAACAAAAGAACTGTGCTTCCTACATACAGGGCCATATCTAGTTCAATTCTGCTTAGGAAACTGACAAGAACAATAGATCCTTTTCAGTCCAATACACTGTACATGCTGGGAACAGACGCGAGTGCTATTTGCACTATGTATGGCAATGGGAGCGCAATAGTGACTTTCCTTACCAGAAAACAACTCTTGCTCATAGGACCAGAAACTGCATGTGATTCAACTCCAATTAGGACTGGGAAACAAATGCTAGCTCACCTTACAAGAAACACACTCTGCTTTTCAGAAAAGAGCACTCATCTACTCTGCTGTGTTTCCTATGGGGTCCGAACAGTGAGCTTGCTAAGAACAAATGAACTGCGCTTCCTACACTCACGGGCTGTATCTAGTTCAACTCTACTTAGGAAACTGACAAGAACAGTAGCTCCTCTTCAGTCCAATACACTGTACTTGCTGGGAACAGACGCGAGAGCTATTGCCACTATGTATGGCAATGAGAGTGCAATAGTGACTTTCCTTACCAAAAAACAACTCTTGCTGGTAGGACCAAAAACTGCATGTGATTCAACTCCATTTAGGACTGGGAAACAAACGCTAACTTGCCTTACAATGAACACACTCTGCTTTTGAGAAAAGAGCACTCTTCTACTCTACGGTGTTTCCTATAGGGCCAGAACAGAGAGCTTGCTCAGAACAAAAGAACTGTGCTTCCTACATACACGGCCATATCTAGTTCAACTCTGCTTAGGAAACTGACAAGAACAGTAGCTCCTCTTCAGTCCAATACACTGTACTTGCTGGGAACAGACACAAGTGCTATTAGCACTGTGTATGGCAAAGGGAGCACAATAGTGACTTTCCTTACCAGAAAACAACTCTTGCTCGTAGGACCAGAAACTGCATGTGATTCAAATCCATTTTGGACTGGGAAACAAATGCTAGCTCGCCTTACAATAAACACACATCTGCTTTTGAGAAAAGAGCACTCTTCCACTCTATATTGTTTCCTATGGAGTCCGAACAGTGAGCTTGCTCAGAACAAAAGAACTGTGCTTCCTACAAACACGGCCATATCTAGTTCAATTCTGCTTATGAACCTGACAAGAACAGTAGATTCTCTTCAGTCCAATACACTCTACATGCTGGGAACCGACGCAAGTGCAATTTCCCTGTGTATGACAATGGGAGCGCAATATTGACTCTTCTTACCAGAAAACCACGCTTGCTCGTAGGACCACAAACTGCATGTGATTCAACTCCATTTAGGACTACAAAACAAACGCTAGCTCGCCTTACAAGAAACACACTCTGTTTTTTAGAAAAGAGCACTCTTCTACTCTACTGCGTTTCCTATGGGGACCAAACAGTGAGCTTGCTCAGAACAAAAGATCTGTGCTTCCTACACACATGGACCATATCTAGTTCAACTCTGCTTAGGAAATTGAGAAGAACAGTAGCTCCTATTCAGTCCAATACACTGTACTTGCTGGGAACAGACACGAGTGCTATTTGCACTGTGTATGGCATTTGGGGTGCAATAGTGACTCTTCTTAGTAGAAAACAACTCTTGCTCATAGGACCAAAAACTGCATGTGACTCAAATCCATTTAGGACTGGGAATCAAACACGAGCTCGCCTTACAAGAAACACACTCTGCTTTAGAGAAAAGAGCACTCTTCTCCTCTACTCTGTTTCCTACAGGGCCAGAACATGAGCTTTCTCAGAACATTATAACTGTGCTTCCTACACACACGGGCTATATCTAGTTCAACTCTGTTTAGGAATCTGACAAGAACAGTAGCTCCTCTTCAGTCTGATACACTGTACTTGCTGGGAACAGATGCGAGTGCTATTTGCAATGTGTATGGCAATGGGAGCACAATAGTGACTTTCCTTACCAGAAAACAACTCTTGCTCGTAGGACCAGAAACTGCATGTGATTCAACTCCATTTAGGACTGGGAAACAAACGCTAGCTTGCCGTACAAGAAACACACTCTGCTTTTGAGAAAATAGCACTATTCTACTCTATTGTGTTTCCTATGGGGTCCGAACAGTGAGCTTGCTCTGAACAAAAGAACTGTGCTTCCTACACACGCGCCATACCTAGTTCAATTCTGCTTAGGAAACTGACAAAAACAGTAGCTCCTCTTCAGTCCGATACACTGTACTTGCTGGGAACAGACGCGAGTGCTATTTGCACTGTGTATGGCAATGGGAGCACAATAGTGACTTTCCTTACTAGAAAACAACTCTTGATCGTAGGACCAGAAACTGCATGTAATTCAACTCCATTTAGGACTGGGCAACAAATGCTAGCTCGCCTCACATGAAACACACCCTGCTTTTGAGAAAAGAGAACTCTTCTACTCTACTGTATTTCCTATGGGGACCGAACAGTGAGCTTGCTCAGAACAAAAGAACTGTGCTTCCTACACACACGGCCATATCTAGTTCAACACTGCTTAGGAAACTGACAAGAACAGTAGATCCTCTTCAGTCCAATACACTGTACTTGCTGGGAACAGACGCGAGTGCTATTTGCACTGTGTAGGGCAATTGGAGCACAATAGTGACTCGTCTTACCAGAAAACAACTCTTCCTCATAGGACCAAAAACTGCATGTGATTCAACTCCATTTAGAACTGGGAAATAAATGCTAGCTCGCCTTACAAGAAACACACTCTGCTTTTGAGAAAAGAGCACTCTTCTACTCTACTGTGTTTCCTATAGGGGCAGAACAGTAAGCTTGCACAGAACAAAAGAAGTGTGCTTCCTACACACACGGACATATCTAGTACAATTCAGCTTAGGAAACTGACAAGAACAGTATACCCTCTTCAGTCAAATACACTACACATGCTGGGAACAGACACCAGTGCTATTTTCCCTGTGTATGACAATGGGAGCGCAATAGTGACTTTCCTTACCAGAAAACAACTCTTGCTCGTAGGACCAGAAACTGCATGTGACTCAACTCCATTTAGGACTGGGAAAGAAATGCAAGCTCGCCTTACAAGAAATACACTCTGCTTTTGAGAAAAGAGCACTCTTCTACTCTACTGTGTTTCCTATAGGGCCAGAACAGTGAACTTGCTCAGAACAAAAGAACTGTGCTTCCTACACACAGGGGCCATATCTAGATCAACTCTGCTTAGTAAACTGACAAGAACAGTAGCTCCTCTTCAGTCCAATACTCTGCACATGCTGGGAACAGACGACAGTGCTATATGCACTGTGTATGGCAATGGGAGCGCAATAGTGACTCTTATTACCAGAAAAAAACTCTTGCTCATAGGACCAGAAACTGCACGGGATTCAATTCCATTTCTGACTGAGAAACAAACACTAGCTTGCCTTTCAAGAAACACACTTTGATTTTGAGAAAAGAGCACTCTTCTAATCTACAGTGTTTCCTATGGTGTCCGAATAGTGAGCTTGCTCAGAACAGAAGAACTGTGCTTCCTACACACACGGGCCATATCTAGTTCAACTCTGCTTAGGAAAGTGACAAGAACAGTAGCTCCTCTTCAGTCCAATACACTGTACTTGCTGGGAACAGACGCGAGAGCTGTTTGCACTATGTATGGCAATGGTAGCACAATAATAACTTTCCTTACCAGAAAACAACTCTTGCTCGTAGGACCAGAAACTGCATGTGATTCAACTCCATTTAGGACTGGGAAACAAACGCTAGCTCGCCTTACAAGAAACACACTCTACTTTTGAGAAAAGAACACTCTTCTACTCTACTGTGTTTCCTATGGGGTCCGAACAGTGAGCTTGCTCAGAACAAAAGAACTGTGTTTCCTACACACGGGCCATATCTAGTTCAACTCTGCTTAGGAAACTGACAAGAACAGTAGCTCCTCTTCAGTCCAATACACTGTACTTGCTGGAAACAGAGACGAGTGCTATTTGCACTGTGTATGGCAAAGGGAGCGCAATAGTGTCTTTCCTTACCAGAAAACAACTCTTGCTGGTAGGACCAAAAACTGCATGTGATTCAACTCCATTTTGGACTGGGAAACAAACGCTAGCTCGCCTTACAAGAAACACACTCTGCTTTTGAGAAAAGAGCACTCTTCTACTCTACTGTGTTTCCTATAGGGCCAGAACTGAGAGCTTGCTCAGAACAAAAGAACTGTGCTTCCTACATACACGGCCATATCTAGTTCAATTCTGCTTAGGAAACTGACAAGAACAATAGATCCTTTTCAGTCCAATACACTGTACATGCTGGGAACAGACGCGAGTGCTATTTGCACTATGTATGGCAATGAGAGCGCAATAGTGACTTTCCTTACCAGAAAACAACTCTTGCTTGTAGGACCAGAAACTGCATGTGATTCAAATCCATTTAGGACTGGGAAACAAACGCTACCTAGCCTTACAAGAAACACACTCTGCTTTTGAGAAAGGAGCACTCTTCTACTCTAATCTGTTTCCTATAGGGCCAGAACAGTGAGCTTACTCAGAACAAAAGAACTGTGCTTCCTACACACACGGGCCATATCTAGTTCAACTCTGCTTAGGAAACTGACAAGAACAGTAGCTCCTCTTTTGTCCGATACACTGTACTTGCTGGGAACAGACGCGAGTGCTGTTTGCACTGTGTATGGCAAAGGGAGCGCAATAGTGACTTTCCTTACCAGAAAACAACTCTTGCTTGTAGGACCAGAAACTGCATGTGATTCAAATCCATTTAGGACTGGGAAACAAACGATAGCTTGCCTTACAAAAAACACACTCTGCTTTTGAGAAAAGAGCACTCTTCTATCTACTGTGTTTCCTATGTGGTCCGAACAGTGAGCTTGCTCAGAACAAAAGAACTGTGCTTCCTACACACACGGCCATATCTAGTTCAATTCTGCTTAGGAACCTGACAAGAACAGTAGCTCCTCTTCAGTCCAATACACTGTACTTGCTGCGAACAGACGCCAGTGCTATTTGTCCTGTGTATGGCAATGGCAGCACAACAGTGACTATTCTTACCATAAAACAACTCTTGCTCGTAGGACAGAAACTGCAAGTGATTCCACTCCATTTAGGAGTGGGAAACAAACGCTAGCTCACCTTACAAGAAACACACTCTGCTTTAGAGAAAAGAGCACTCTTCTACGCTACTGTGTTTCCTATGGGGTCCAAACAGTGAGCTTGCTCCGAACAAAAGAACTGTGCTTCCTACACACAGGGGCCATATCTAGATCAACTCTGCTTAGTAAACTGACAAGAACAGTAGCTCCTCTTCAGTCCAATACTCTGCACATGCTGGGAACAGACGACAGTGCTATATGCACTGTGTATGGCAATGGGAGCGCAATAGTGACTCTTATTACCAGAAAAAAACTCTTGCTCATAGGACCAGAAACTGCACGGGATTCAATTCCATTTCTGACTGAGAAACAAACACTAGCTTGCCTTTCAAGAAACACACTTTGATTTTGAGAAAAGAGCACTCTTCTAATCTACAGTGTTTCCTATGGTGTCCGAATAGTGAGCTTGCTCAGAACAGAAGAACTGTGCTTCCTACACACACGGGCCATATCTAGTTCAACTCTGCTTAGGAAAGTGACAAGAACAGTAGCTCCTCTTCAGTCCAATACACTGTACTTGCTGGGAACAGACGCAAGAGCTGTTTGCACTATGTATGGCAATGGTAGCACAATAATAACTTTCCTTACCAGAAAACAACTCTTGCTCGTAGGACCAGAAACTGCATGTGATTCAACTCCATTTAGGACTGGGAAACAAACGCTAGCTCGCCTTACAAGAAACACACTCTACTTTTGAGAAAAGAACACTCTTCTACTCTACTGTGTTTCCTATGGGGTCCGAACAGTGAGCTTGCTCAGAACAAAAGAACTGTGTTTCCTACACACGGGCCATATCTAGTTCAACTCTGCTTAGGAAACTGACAAGAACAGTAGCTCCTCTTCAGTCCAATACACTGTACTTGCTGGAAACAGAGACGAGTGCTATTTGCACTGTGTATGGCAAAGGGAGCGCAATAGTGTCTTTCCTTACCAGAAAACAACTCTTGCTGGTAGGACCAAAAACTGCATGTGATTCAACTCCATTTTGGACTGGGAAACAAACGCTAGCTCGCCTTACAAGAAACACACTCTGCTTTTGAGAAAAGAGCACTCTTCTACTCTACTGTGTTTCCTATAGGGCCAGAACTGAGAGCTTGCTCAGAACAAAAGAACTGTGCTTCCTACATACACGGCCATATCTAGTTCAATTCTGCTTAGGAAACTGACAAGAACAATAGATCCTTTTCAGTCCAATACACTGTACATGCTGGGAACAGACGCGAGTGCTATTTGCACTATGTATGGCAATGAGAGCGCAATAGTGACTTTCCTTACCAGAAAACAACTCTTGCTCGTAGGACCAGAAACTGCATGTGATTCAAATCCATTTAGGACTGGGAAACAAACGCTACCTAGCCTTACAAGAAACACACTCTGCTTTTGAGAAAGGAGCACTCTTCTACTCTAATCTGTTTCCTATAGGGCCAGAACAGTGAGCTTACTCAGAACAAAAGAACTGTGCTTCCTACACACACGGGCCATATCTAGTTCAACTCTGCTTAGGAAACTGACAAGAACAGTAGCTCCTCTTTTGTCCGATACACTGTACTTGCTGGGAACAGACGCGAGTGCTGTTTGCACTGTGTATGGCAAAGGGAGCGCAATAGTGACTTTCCTTACCAGAAAACAACTCTTGCTTGTAGGACCAGAAACTGCATGTGATTCAAATCCATTTAGGACTGGGAAACAAACGATAGCTTGCCTTACAAAAAACACACTCTGCTTTTGAGAAAAGAGCACTCTTCTATCTACTGTGTTTCCTATGTGGTCCGAACAGTGAGCTTGCTCAGAACAAAAGAACTGTGCTTCCTACACACACGGCCATATCTAGTTCAATTCTGCTTAGGAACCTGACAAGAACAGTAGCTCCTCTTCAGTCCAATACACTGTACTTGCTGCGAACAGACGCCAGTGCTATTTGTCCTGTGTATGGCAATGGCAGCACAACAGTGACTATTCTTACCATAAAACAACTCTTGCTCGTAGGACAGAAACTGCAAGTGATTCCACTCCATTTAGGAGTGGGAAACAAACGCTAGCTCACCTTACAAGAAACACACTCTGCTTTAGAGAAAAGAGCACTCTTCTACGCTACTGTGTTTCCTATGGGGTCCAAACAGTGAGCTTGCTCCGAACAAAAGAACTGTGCTTCCTACACACAAGGACCATATGTAGTTCAACTCTGCTTAGGAAACTGACAAGAACAGTAGCTCCTCTTCAGTCCAATACACTGTACTTGCTGGGAACAGACGCGAGTGCTATTTGCCCTGTGTATGGCAATGGGAGCGCAATAGTGACTTTCCTTACCAGAAAACAACTCTTGTTCGTAGGACCAGAAACTGCATGTGATTCAACTCCATTTAAGACTGCAAAACAAACCCTAGCTCGCCTTACAAGAAACACACTCTGCTTTTGAGAAAAGAGCACTCTTCTACTCTACTGTGTTTCCTATGTGTTCCGAACAGTGAGCTTGCTCAGAACATAATAACTGTGCCTCCTACACACACGGGCCATATCTAGTTCAACTCTGCTTAGGAATCTGACAAGAACAGTAGCTCCTCTTCATTCCGATACACTGTATTTGCTGAGAACAGACGCGAGTGCTACTTGCACTGTGTATAGCAATTGAAGCACAATAGTGACTCGTCTTACCAGAAAACAACTCTTGCTCGTAGGACAAAAGACTGCATGTGACTCAACTCCATTTAGGACTGGGAAACAAACTCTAGCTCGCCTTAAAGGAAACACACTCTGTTTTTGAGAAAAGAGCACTCTTCTACTCTACTGTGTTTCCTATAGGGCCAGAACAGTGAGCTTGCTCAGAACAAATGAACTGTGCTTCCTCGACACACGGGCCATATCTAGTTCAACTCTGCTTAGGAGACTGACAAGAACAGTAGCTCCTCTTCAGTCCAATACACTGTACTTGCTGGGAACAGACGCGAGTGCTATTTGCACTGTGTATGGCAATGAGAGCACAATAGTGGCTTTCCTTACCAGAAAACAACTCTTGCACGTAGGACCAAACACTGCATGTGATTCAACGCCATTTAAACTGGGAAACAAATGCTAGATCGACTTACAAGAAACACACTCTGCTTCTGAGAAAAGAGCACTCTTCTACTCTACTGTGTTTCCTATGGTTTCCAAACAGTGAGCTTGCTCAGAACAAAAGAACTGTGCTTCCTACACACATCGACCATATCTAGTTCAACTCTGCTTAGGAAACTGACAAGAACAGTAGCTTCTCTTCAGTCCAATACACTGTACTTCCGGGGAAGAGACGCGAGTGCTATTTGCACTGTGTATGGCAAATGGAGCACAATAGTGACTCGTCTTACCAGAAAACAACTCTTGCTCGTAGGCAAAAAAACTGCATGTGACTCAACTCCATTTAGTTCTAGGAAACAAACGCTAGCAGGCCTTACAAGAAACACACTCTGCTTTAGAGAAAAGAGCACTCTTCTACTCTACTGTGTTTCCTATGGGGTCCGAACAATGTGCTTTCTCAGAACAAAAGAACTGTGCTTAATACACAAACAGCCATATCTAGTTCAATTCTGCTTAGGAACCTGACAAGAAGAGTAGCTCCTCTTCAGTCCAATATACTGTACTGCTGGGAACAGACGCCATTGCTATTTGTCCTGTGTATGGCAATGGCAGCGCAATAGTGACTATTCTTATCATAAAACAACTCTTGCTCGTAGGACCAGAAACTGCATGTGATTCAACTCCGTTTAGGACTGGAAAACAAATGCTAGCTCGCCTTACATGAAACACTCTCTGCTTTTGAGAAAAGAGCACTCTTCTACTCTACTGTGTTTCCTATGGGGTCCAAACAGTGAGCTTGCTCAGAACAAAGAACTGTGCTTCCTACACACATGGACCATATCTAGTACAACTCTGCTTAGGAAACTGACAAGAACAGTAGCTCCTCTTCAGTCTGACACACTGTACTTGCTTGGAACAGACACGAGTGCTATTTGCACTGTGTATGGCAAAGGGAGCGCAATAGTGACTTTCCTTACCAGAAAACAACTCTTGCTCATAGGACTAGAAACTGCGTGTGATTCAAATCCATTTAGGACTGGGAAACAAACGATAGCTTGCCTTACAAAAAACACACTCTGCTTTTGAGAAAAGAGCACTCTTCTATCTACTGTGTTTCCTATGTGGTCCGAACAGTGAGCTTGCTCAGAACAAAAGAACTGTGCTTCCTACACACACGGCCATATCTAGTTCAATTCTGCTTAAGAACCTGACAAGAACAGTAGATCCTCTTCAGAGCAATACACTGTACTTGCTGCGAACAGACGCCAGTGCTATTTGTCCTGTGTATAGCAATGGCAGCACAACAGTGACTATTCTTACCATAAAACAACTCTTGCTCGTAGGACAGAAACTGCATGTGATTCCACTCCATTTACGACTGGGAAACAAACGCTAGCTCACCTTACAAGAAACACACTCTGCTTTAGAGAAAAGAGCACTCTTCTACTCTACAGTGTTTCCTATGGGGTCCAAACAGTGAGCTTGCTCAGAAAAAAAGAACTGTGCTTCCTACACACAAGGACCATATATAGTTCAACTCTGCTTAGGAAACTGACAAGAACAGTAGCTCCTCTTCAGTCCAATACACTGTACTTGCTGGGAACAGACACGAGTGCTATTTGCCCTGTGTATGGCAATGGGAGCGCAATAGTGACTTTCCTTACCAGAAAACAACTCTTGTTCGTAGGACCAGAAACTGCATGTGATTCAACTCCGTTTAGGACTGGGAAACAAATGCTAGCTCGCCTCACATGAAACACACCCTGCTTTTGAGAAAAGAGAACTCTTCTACTCTACTGTATTTCCTATGGGGACCGAACAGTGAGCTTGCTAAGAACAAAAGAACTGTGCTTCCTACACACACGGCCATATCTAGTTCAACACTGCTTAGGAAACTGACAAGAACAGTAGATCCTCTTCAGTCCAATACACTGTACTTGCTGGGAACAGACGCGAGTGCTATTTGCACTGTGTAGGGCAATTGGAGCACAATAGTGACTCGTCTTACCAGAAAACAACTCTTCCTCATAGGACCAAAAACTGCATGTGATTCAACTCCATTTAGAACTGGGAAATAAATGCTAGCTCGCCTTACAAGAAACACACTCTGCTTTTGAGAAAAGAGCACTCTTCTACTCTACTGTGTTTCCTATAGGGGCAGAACAGTAAGCTTGCACAGAACAAAAGAAGTGTGCTTCCTACACACACGGACATATCTAGTACAATTCAGCTTAGGAAACTGACAAGAACAGTATACCCTCTTCAGTCAAATACACTACACATGCTGGGAACAGACACCAGTGCTATTTTCCCTGTGTATGACAATGGGAGCGCAATAGTGACTTTCCTTACCAGAAAACAACTCTTGCTCGTAGGACCAGAAACTGCATGTGACTCAACTCCATTTAGGACTGGGAAAGAAATGCAAGCTCACCTTACAAGAAACACACTCTGCTTTTGAGAAAAGAGCACTCTTCTACTCTACTGTGTTTCCTATAGGGCCAGAACAGTGAACTTGCTCAGAACAAAAGAACTGTGCTTCCTACACACAGAGGCCATATCTAGATCAACTCTGCTTAGTAAACTGACAAGAACAGTAGCTCCTCTTCAGTCCAATACTCTGCACATGCTGGGAACAGACGACAGTGCTATATGCACTGTGTATGGCAATGGGAGCGCAATAGTGACTCTTATTACCAGAAAAAAACTCTTGCTCATAGGACCAGAAACTGCACGGGATTTAATTCCATTTCTGACTGAGAAACAAACACTAGCTTGCCTTTCAAGAAACACACTTTGATTTTGAGAAAAGAGCACTCTTCTAATCTACAGTGTTTCCTATTGTGTCCGAATAGTGAGCTTGCTCAGAACAGAAGAACTGTGCTTCCTACACACACGGGCCATATCTAGTTCAACTCTGCTTAGGAAACTGACAAGAACAGTAGCTCCTCTTCAGTCCAATACACTGTACTTGCTGGGAACAGACGCGAGAGCTGTTTGCACTATGTATGGCAATGGTAGCACAATAATAACTTTCCTTACCAGAAAACAACTCTTGCTCGTAGGACCAGAAACTGCATGTGATTCAACTCCATTTAGGACTGGGAAACAAAAGCTAGCTCGCCTTACAAGAAACACACTCTACTTTTGAGAAAAGAACACTCTTCTACTCTTCTGTGTTTCCTATGGGGTCCGAACAGTGAGCTTGCTCAGAACAAAAGAACTGTGTTTCCTACACACGGGCCATATCTAGTTCAACTCTGCTTAGGAAACTGACAAGAACAGTAGATCCTCTTCAGTCCAATACACTGTACTTGCTGGAAACAGACACGAGTGCTATTTGCACTGTGTATGGCAAAGGGAGCGCAATAGTGTCTTTCCTTACCAGAAAACAACTCTTGCTGCTAGGACCAAAAACTGCATGTGATTCAACTCCATTTTGGACTGGGAAACAAACGCTAGCTCGCCTTACAAGAAACACACTCTGCTTTTGAGAAAAGAGCACTCTTCTACTCTACTGTGTTTCCTATAGGGCCAGAACTGAGAGCTTGCTCAGAACAAAAGAACTGTGCTTCCTACATACACGGCCATATCTAGTTCAATTCTGCTTAGGAAACTGACAAGAACAATAGATCCTTTTCAGTCCAATACACTGTACATGCTGGGAACAGACGCGAGTGCTATTTGCACTATGTATGGCAATGAGAGCGCAATAGTGACTTTCCTTACCAGAAAACAACTCTTGCTCGTAGGACCAGAAACTGCATGTGATTCAACTCCATTTAGGACTGGGAAACAAACGCTACCTAGCCTTACAAGAAACACACTCTGCTTTTGAGAAAGGAGCACTCTTCTACTCTAATCTGTTTCCTATAGGGCCAGAACAGTGAGCTTGCTCAGAACAAAAGAACTGTGCTTCCTACACACACGGGCCATATCTAGTTCAACTCTGCTTAGGAAACTGACAAGAACAGTAGCTCCTCTTTTGTCCGATACACTGTACTTGCTGGGAACAGACGCGAGTGCTATTTGCACTGTGTATGGCAAAGGGAGCGCAATAGTGACTTTCCTTACCAGAAAACAACTCTTGCTTGTAGGACCAGAAACTGCATGTGATTCAAATCCATTTAGGACTGGGAAACAAACGATAGCTTGCCTTACAAAAAACACAATCTGCTTTTGAGAAAAGAGCACTCTTCTATCTACTGTGTTTCCTATGTGGTCCGAACAGTGAGCTTGCTCAGAACAAAAGAACTGTGCTTCCTACACACACGGCCATATCTAGTTCAATTCTGCTTAGGAACCTGACAAGAACAGTAGCTCCTCTTCAGTCCAATACACTGTACTTGCTGCGAACAGACGCCAGTGCTATTTGTCCTGTGTATGGCAATGGCAGCACAACAGTGACTATTCTTACCATAAAACAACTCTTGCTCGTAGGACAGAAACTGCAAGTGATTCCACTCCATTTAGGAGTGGGAAACAAACGCTAGCTCACCTTACAAAAAACACACTCTGCTTTAGAGAAAAGAGCACTCTTCTACGCTACTGTGTTTCCTATGGGGTCCAAACAGTGAGCTTGCTCCGAACAAAAGAACTGTGCTTCCTACACACAAGGACCATATGTAGTTCAACTCTGCTTAGGAAACTGACAAGAACAGTAGCTCCTCTTCAGTCCAATACACTGTACTTGCTGGGAACAGACGCGAGTGCTATTTGCCCTGTGTATGGCAATGGGAGCGCAATAGTGACTTTCCTTACCAGAAAACAACTCTTGTTCGTAGGACCAGAAACTGCATGTGATTCAACTCCATTTAAGACTGCAAAACAAACCCTAGCTCGCCTTACAAGAAACACACTCTGCTTTTGAGAAAAGAGCACTCTTCTACTCTACTGTGTTTCCTATGTGTTCCGAACAGTGAGCTTGCTCAGAACATAATAACTGTGCCTCCTACACACACGGGCCATATCTAGTTCAACTCTGCTTAGGAATATGACAAGAACAGTAGCTCCTCTTCATTCCGATACACTGTATTTGCTGAGAACAGACGCGAGTGCTACTTGCACTGTGTATGGCAATTGAAGCACAATAGTGACTCGTCTTACCAGAAAACAACTCTTGCTCGTAGGACAAAAGACTGCATGTGACTCAACTCCATTTAGGACTGGGAAACAAACTCTAGCTCGCCTTAAAGGAAACACACTCTGTTTTTGAGAAAAGAGCACTCTTCTACTCTACTGTGTTTCCTATAGGGCCAGAACAGTGAGCTTGCTCAGAACAAATGAACTGTGCTTCCTCGACACACGGGCCATATCTAGTTCAACTCTGCTTAGGAGACTGACAAGAACAGTAGCTCCTCTTCAGTCCAATACACTGTACTTGCTGGGAACAGACGCGATTGCTATTTGCACTGTGTATGGCAATGAGAGCACAATAGTGGCTTTCCTTACCAGAAAACAACTCTTGCACGTAGGACCAAACACTGCATGTGATTCAACGCCATTTAAACTGGGAAACAAATGCTAGCTCGACTTACAAGAAACATACTCTGCTTCTGAGAAAAGAGCACTCTTCTACTCTACTGTGTTTCCTATGGTTTCCAAACAGTGAGCTTGCTCAGAACAAAAGAACTGTGCTTCCTACACACATCGACCATATCTAGTTCAACTCTGCTTAGGAAACTGACAAGAACAGTAGCTCCTCTTCAGTCCAATACACTGTACTTCCGGGGAAGAGACGAGAGTGCTATTTGCACTGTGTATGGCAAATGGAGCACAATAGTGACTCGTCTTACCAGAAAACAACTCTTGCTCGTAGGCAAAAAAACTGCATGTGACTCAACTCCATTTAGTTCTAGGAAACAAACGCTAGCAGGCCTTACAAGAAACACACTCTGCTTTAGAGAAAAGAGCACTCTTCTACTCTACTGTGTTTCCTATGGGGTCTGAACAATGTGCTTTCTCAGAACAAAAGAACTGTGCTTAATACACAAACAGCCATATCTAGTTCAATTCTGCTTAGGAACCTGACAAGAAGAGTAGCTCCTCTTCAGTCCAATATACTGTACTGCTGGGAACAGACGCCATTGCTATTTGTCCTGTGTATGGCAATGGCAGCGCAATAGTGACTATTCTTATCATAAAACAACTCTTGCTCGTAGGACCAGAAACTGCATGTGATTCAACTCCGTTTAGGACTGGAAAACAAATGCTAGCTCGCCTTACATGAAACACTCTCTGCTTTTGAGAAAAGAGCACTCTTCTACTCTACTGTGTTTCCTATGGGGTCCAAACAGTGAGCTTGCTCAGAACAAAGAACTGTGCTTCCTACACACATGGACCATATCTAGTACAACTCTGCTTAGGAAACTGACAAGAACAGTAGCTCCTCTTCAGTCTGACACACTGTACTTGCTTGGAACAGACGCGAGTGCTATTTGCACTGTGTAAAACAAAGGGAGCGCAATAGTGACTTTCCTTACCAGAAAACAACTCTTGCTCATAGGACTAGAAACTGCGTGTGATTCAAATCCATTTAGGACTGGGAAACAAACGATAGCTTGCCTTACAAAAAACACACTCTGCTTTTGAGAAAAGAGCACTCTTCTATCTACTGTGTTTCCTATGTGGTCCGAACAGTGAGCTTGCTCAGAACAAAAGAACTGTGCTTCCTACACACACGGCCATATCTAGTTCAATTCTGCTTAAGAACCTGACAAGAACAGTAGATCCTCTTCAGAGCAATACACTGTACTTGCTGCGAACAGACGCCAGTGCTATTTGTCCTGTGTATAGCAATGGCAGCACAACAGTGACTATTCTTACCATAAAACAACTCTTGCTCGTAGGACAGAAACTGCATGTGATTCCACTCCATTTACGACTGGGAAACAAACGCTAGCTCACCTTACAAGAAACACACTCTGCTTTAGAGAAAAGAGCACTCTTCTACTCTACTGTGTTTCCTATGGGGTCCAAACAGTGAGCTTGCTCAGAAAAAAAGAACTGTGCTTCCTACACACAAGGACCATATATAGTTCAACTCTGCTTAGGAAACTGACAAGAACAGTAGCTCCTCTTCAGTCCAATACACTGTACTTGCTGGGAACAGACACGAGTGCTATTTGCCCTGTGTATGGCAATGGGAGCGCAATAGTGACTTTCCTTACCAGAAAACAACTCTTGTTCGTAGGACCAGAAACTGCTTGTGATTCAACTCCGTTTAGGACTGGGAAACAAATGCTAGCTCGCCTTACATGAAACACTCTCTGCTTTTGAAAAAAGAGCACTCTTCTACTCTACTGTGTTTCCTATGGGGTCCAAACAGTGAGCTTGCTCAGAACTAAAACTGTGCTTCCTACACACATGGACCATATCTAGTTCAACTCTGCTTAGGAAACTGACAAGAACAGTAGCTCCTCTTCAGTCCGATACACTGTACTTGCTGGGAACAGACGCGAGTGCTATTTGCACTGTGTATGGCAAAGGGAGCACAATAGTGACTTTCCTTACCAGAAAACAACTCTTGCTAGTAGGACCAGAAACTGCATGTGATTCAACTCCATTTAGGACTGGGAAACAAATGATAGCTTGCCTTACAAAAAACACAATCTGCTTTTGAGAAAAGAGCACTCTTCTACTCTACTGTGTTTCCTACGGGGTCCGAACAGTGAGCTTGCCCAGAACAAAAGAACTGTGCTTCCTACACACACGGTCATATCTAGTTCAATTCTGCTTAGGGACCTGACAAGAACAGTAGATCCACTTCAGTCCAATACACTGTACTTGCTGCGAACAGACGCTAGTGCTATTTGTCCTGTGTATGGCAATGGCAGCACAATAGTGACTATACTTACCATAAAACAACTCTTGCTCGTAGGACAGAAACTGCATGTGATTCCACTCCATTTAGGACTGGGAAACAAACGCTAGCTCGCCTTACAAGAAACACACTCTGCTTTAGAGAAAAGAGCACTCTTCTACTCTACTGTGTTTCCTATGGGGTCCAAACAGTGAGCTTGCTCAGAACATAAGAACTGTGCTTCCTACACACAAGGACCATATGTAGTTCAACTCTGCTTAGGAAACTGACAAGAACAGTAGCTCCTATTCAGTCCAATACACTGTACTTGCTGGGAAAAGACGCGAGTGCTATTTGCCCTGTGTATGGCAATGGAAGCGCAATAGTGACTTTCTTTACCAGAAAACAACTCTTGTTCGTAGGACCAGAAACTGCATGTGATTCAACTCCACTTAGGACTAGGAAACAAATGCTAGCTCGCCTTACAAGAAACACACTTGCTTTTGAGAAAAGAGCACTCTTCTACTCTACTGTGTTTCCTATAGGGCCAGAACAGTGAGCTTGCTCAGAACATAAGAACTGTGCTTTCTACACTCACGGTCCTTATCTAGGCGAGCTAGCGTTTGTTTCCCAGTCCTAAATGGAGATGAATCACATGCAGTTTCTGGTCCTACAAGCAAGAGATTTTTCTGGTAAGAAGAGTCACTATTGCGCTCCCATTGTCATACACAGGGCAAATAGCACTGGCATCTGTTCCCAGCATGTACAGTGTATTGGACTGAAGAGGATCTACTGTTCTTGTCAGTTTTCTAAGCAAAATTGATCTAGATATCGCCCGTGTGTGTAGGAAGCACAGTTCTTTTGTTCTTAGCAGGCTCACTCTTTGGACCCCATAGGAAACACAGTAGAGTAGAAGAGTGCTCTTTTCTCAAAAGCAGAGTGTGTTTATTGTGAGGCGAGCTAGCGTTTGTTTCCCAGTCCTAAATGGAGTTGAATACCATACAGTTTTTGGTCCTATGAGCAAGAGTTGTTTTCTGGTAAGGAAAGTCACTATTGTGCTCCCATTGCCATACACAGTACAAATAGCACTCGCGTTTGTTCCCAGTAAGTACAGTGTATTGGACTGAAGAGGAGCTAATGTTCTTGTCAGTTTCCTAAGCAGAATTGAACTAGATATGGCCGTGTGTGTAGGAAGCACAGTTGTTTTGTTCTGAGCAAGCTCAATGTTCTGGCCATATAGGAAACACAGTAGAGTAGAAGAGTGCTCTTTTCTCAAAAGCAGAGTGTGTTTCTTGCAAGGCGAGCTAGCGTTTGTTTCCCAGTCCTAAATGGAGTTGAATCCCATGCAGTTTTTGGTCCTACGAGCAAGAGTTGTTTTCTGGTAACGAAAGTCACTATTGTGCTCCCATTGCCATACACAGTGCAAATAGCACTTATGTCTGTTCCTAGCAAGTACAGTGTATTGGACTGAAGAGGAGCTACTGTTCTTGTCAGTTTCCTAAGCAGAATTGAACTAGATATGGCCCGTGTGTGTAGGAAGCACAGTTCTTTTATTCTGAGCAAGCTCACTGTTCGGACCCCATAGGAAACACAGTAGAGTAGAAGAGAGCCCTTTTCTCAAAAGCAGAGTGTGTTTCTTGTAAGGCGAGCTAGCGTTTGTTTCCCAGTCCTAAATGGAGTTCAATCACATGCAGTTTCTGGTCCTAGGAGCAAGAGTTTTTAGGTAAGAAGAGTCACTATTTCGCTCCCATTGTCATACACAGGACAAATAGCACTGGCGTCTGTTCCCAGCATGTACAGTGTATTGGACTGAAGAGGATCTACTGTTCTTGTCAGTTTCCTAAGCAAAATTTAACTAGATATGGCCCGTGTGTGCAGGAAGCACAGTTCTTTTGTTCTGAGAATGCTCACATTTCTGGCACTATAGGAAACACAGTAGAGTAGAAGAGTGCTCTTTTCTCAAAAGCAGAGTGTGTTTCTTGTAAGGCGAGCTAGCGTTTGTTTCCCAGTCCTAAATGGAGTTGAGTCACATGCAGTTTTTGGTCGTATGAGCAAGAGTTGTTTTCTGGTAAGAGGAGTCACTATTGCGCTCCCATTGACATACACAGTGCAAATAGCACTCGCGTCTGTTCCCACTAAATACAGTGTATTGTACTGAAGAGGAGCTACTGTTCTTGTCAGTTTCCTAAGCAGAGTTGAACTAGATATGGCCTGTGTGTGTAGGAAGCACAGTTCTTTTGATCTGAGCAAGCTCACTGTTCGGACCCCATAGGAAACACAGTAGAGTAGAAGAGTGCTCTTTTCTCAAAAGCAAATTTTGTTTCTTGTAAGGCGAGCTAACGTTTGTTTCCCAGTCCTAAATGGAGTTGAGTCACATGCAGTTTTTGGTCCTAGGAGCAAGAGTTGTTTTCTGGTAAGGAAAGTCACTATTGCCTCCCATTGCCATACACAGTGCAAATAGCACTCGCGTCTGTTCTTAGCAAGTACAGTGTATTGGACTGAAGAGGAGCTACTGTTCTTTTCAGATTCCTAGGCAGAGTTGATCTAGATATGGCCCGCGTGTGTAAAAGCACAGTTCTTTTGTTCTGAGCAAGCTCACTGTTCGGAACCCCATAGGACACAGTAGAGTAGAAGGATGCCCTTTTCTCAAAAGCAGAGTGTGTTTCTTGTATGGGGAGGTAGCGTTTGTTTCCCAGTCCTAAATGGAGTTGAATCCCATGCAGTTTTTGGTCCTAGGAGCAAGAGTTGTTTTCTGGTAAGAAGAGTCACTATTGCACTCCCATTGTCATACACAGAGCAAATAGCACTTGCTTCTGTTCCCAGCATGTACAGTGTATTGGACTGATGAGGATCTACTGTTCTTGTCAGTTTCCTAAGCAGAGTTGAACTAGATATGGCCCGTGTGTGTAGGAAGCACAGTTCTTTTGTTCTGAGTAACCTCACTGTTCAGACCCCATAGGAAACACAGTAGAGTAGAAGAGTGGTCTTTTCTCAAAAGCAGAGAGTGTTTATTGTAAGGCGAACTAGCGTTTGTTTCCCAGTCCTAAATGGAGTTGAATCACATGCAGTTTTTGGTCCTATGAGCAAGAGTTGTTTTCTGGTAGGGAAAGTCACTATTGCGCTCCCATTGCCATACACAGTGCAAATAGCACTCGCATCTGTTCCCAGTAAGTACAGTGTATTGGACTGAAGAGGAGCTACTGTTCTTGTCAGTTTCTTAAGCAAGCAGAATTGAAGTGGATATAGCCGTGTGTGTAGGAAGCACAGTTCTTTTGTTCTGAGCAAGTTCACTGTTCTGGCCCTCTAGGAAACACAGTAGAGTAGAAGAGTGATCTTTTCTCAAAAGCAGAGTGTGTTTCTTGTAAGACGAGCTAGCGTTTGTTTCCCAGTCCTAAATGGAGTTGAATCCCATGCAGTTTTTGGTTCTACGAGCAAGAGTTGTTTTCTGGTAAGGAAAGTCACTATTGCGCTCCCATTGCCATACACAGTGCAAATAGCACTTGAGTCTGTTCCTAGCAAGTACAGTGTTTTGGACTGAACAGGAGCTACTGTTCTTGTCATTTTCCTAAGCAGAGTTGATCTATATATGGCCCGTGTGTGTAGGAAGCACAGTTCTTTTGTTCTGAGCAAGCCCACTCTTCGGACCCCATAGGAAACACAGTAGAGTAGAAGAGTGCCTTTTCTCAAAAGCAGAGTGTGTTTCTCGTAAGGCGAGCTAGCTTTTGTTTCCCAGTCCTAAATGGAGATGAATCACATGCAGTTTCTGGTCCTAGGAGCAAGAGTTTTTACTGGTAAGAAGAGTCACTATTGCACTCCCATTGTCATACACAGGGCAAATAGCACTGGCGTCTGTTCCCAGCATGTACAGTGTATTGGACTGAAGAGGATCTGCTGTTCTTGTCAGTTTCCGAAGCAAAATTGAACTAGATATGCCCCGTGTGTGTAGGAATCACAGTTCTTTTGTTCTGAGAATGCTCACAGTTCTGGCACTATAGGAAACACAGTAGAGTAGAAGAGTGCTGTTTTTTCAAAAGCAGAGTGTGTTTCTTGTAAGGCGAGCTAGCGTTTGTTTCCCAGTCCTAAATGGAGTTGAATCACATGCAGTTTCTGGTCCTAGGAGCAAGAGTTGTTTTCTGGTAAGAAGAGTCACTATTTCGTTCCCATTGACATACACAGGGCAAATAGCTCTGGCGTCTGTTCCCACCATGTACAGTGTATTGGACTGAATAGGATCTACAGTTCTTGTCATTTTCCTAAGGAGAGTTGAACTAGATATGGCCCGTGTTTGTAGGAAGCACAGTTCTTTTGTTCTGAGAATGCTAACTGTTCTGGCCCTATACGAAACACATTAGAGTAGAAGAGTGCTCTTTTCTCAAAAGCAGAGTGTGTTTCTTGTAAGGCGAGCTAACGTTTGTTTCTCAGTCCTAAATGGAGTTGAGTCACATGCAGTTTTTGGTCCTAGGAGCAAGAGTTGTTTTCTGGTAACGAAAGTCACTATTGCCTCCCATTGCCATACACAGTGCAAAAAGCACTCGTGTCTGTTCTTAGCAAGTACAGTGTATTGGACTGAAGAGGAGCTACTGTTCTTTTCAGTTTCCTAAGCAGAGTTGATCTACATATGGCCCGCGTGTGTAAAAGCACAGTTCTTTTGTTCTGAGCAAGCTCACTGTTCGGACCCCATAGGAAACACAGTAGAGTAGAAGGATGCCCTTTTGTCAAAAGCAGAGTGTGTCTCTTGTATGGGGAGGTAGCGTTTGTTTCCCAGTACTAAATGGAGTTGAATCCCATGCAGTTTTTGGTCCTAGGAGTAAGAGTTGTTTTCTGGTAAGAAGAGTCACTATTGCACTCCCATTGTCATACACAGTGCAAATAGCACTTGCTTCTGTTCCCAGCATGTACAGTGTATTGGACTGATGAGGATCTACTGTTCTTGTCAGTTTTCTAAGCAGAGTTGAACTAGATATGGCCCGTGTGTGTAGGAAGCACAGTTCTTTTGTTCTGAGCAAGCTCACTGTTCAGACCCCATAGGAAACACAGTAGAGTAGAAGAGTGATCTTTCCTCAAAAGCAGAGTGTGTTTCTTGGAAGGCAAGCTAGCGTTTGTTTCCCAGTCCTAAATGGAGTTGAATCACATGCAGTTTCTGGTCTTAGGAGCAAGAGTTGTTTTCTGGTAAGAAGAGTCACTATTGCGCTCCCATTGTCATAAACAGGGCAAATAGCACTGGCGTCTGTTCCCAGCATGTACAGTGTATTGGACTGAAGAGGATCTACTGTTCTTGTCAGGTTCCTAAGCAAAATTGAACTAGATATGGCCCGTGTGTGTAGGAAGCACAGTTCTTTTCTTCTGAGCAGGCTCACTCTTTGGACCCCATAGGAAACACAGTAGAGTAGAAGAGTGCTCTTTTCTCAAAAGCAGAGTGTGTTTATTGTGAGGCGAGCTAGCGTTTGTTTCCCAGTCCTAAATGGAGTTGAATCCCATGCAGTTTTTGGTCCTATGAGCAAGAGTTGTTTTCTGGTAAGGAAAGTCACTATTGTGCTCCCATTGCCATACACAGTGCAAATAGCACTCGCATCTGTTCCCAGTAAGTACAGTGTATTGGAATGAAGAGGAGCTAATGTTCTTGTCAGTTTCTTAAGCAAGCAGAATTGAAGTGGATATAGCCGTGTGTGTAGGAAGCACAGTTCTTTTGTTCTGAGCAAGTTCACTGTTCTGGCCCTCTAGGAAACACAGTAGAGTAGAAGAGTGATCTTTTCTCAAAAGCAGAGTGTGTTTCTTGTAAGACGAGCTAGCGTTTGTTTCCCAGTCCTAAATGGAGTTGAATCCCATGCAGTTTTTGGTTCTACGAGCAAGAGTTGTTTTCTGGTAAGGAAAGTCACTATTGCGCTCCCATTGCCATACACAGTGCAAATAGCACTTGAGTCTGTTCCTAGCAAGTACAGTGTTTTGGACTGAAGAGGAGCTACTGTTCTTGTCATTTTCCTAAGCAGAGTTGATCTATATATGGCCCGTGTGTGTAGGAAGCACAGTTCTTTTGTTCTGAGCAAGCCCACTCTTTGGACCCCATAGGAAACACAGTAGAGTAGAAGAGTGCCTTTTCTCAAAAGCAGAGTGTGTTTCTCGTAAGGCGAGCTAGCTTTTGTTTCCCAGTCCTAAATGGAGATGAATCACATGCAGTTTCTGGTCCTAGGAGCAAGAGTTTTTACTGGTAAGAAGAGTCACTATTGCACTCCCATTGTCATACACAGGGCAAATAGCACTGGCGTCTGTTCCCAGCATGTACAGTGTATTGGACTGAAGAGGATCTGCTGTTCTTGTCAGTTTCCTAAGCAAAATTGAACTAGATATGCCCCGTGTGTGTAGGAATCACAGTTCTTTTGTTCTGAGAATGCTCACAGTTCTGGCACTATAGGAAACACAGTAGAGTAGAAGAGTGCTGTTTTTTCAAAAGCAGAGTGTGTTTCTTGTAAGGCGAGCTAGCGTTTGTTTCCCAGTCCTAAATGGAGTTGAATCACATGCAGTTTCTGGTCCTAGGAGCAAGAGTTGTTTTCTGGTAAGAAGAGTCACTATTTCGTTCCCATTGACATACACAGGGCAAATAGCTCTGGCGTCTGTTCCCACCATGTACAGTGTATTGGACTGAATAGGATCTACAGTTCTTGTCATTTTCCTAAGGAGAGTTGAACTAGATATGGCCCGTGTTTGTAGGAAGCACAGTTCTTTTGTTCTGAGAATGCTAACTGTTCTGGCCCTATACGAAACACATTAGAGTAGAAGAGTGCTCTTTTCTCAAAAGCAGAGTGTGTTTCTTGTAAGGCGAGCTAACGTTTGTTTCTCAGTCCTAAATGGAGTTGAGTCACATGCAGTTTTTGGTCCTAGGAGCAAGAGTTGTTTTCTGGTAACGAAAGTCACTATTGCCTCCCATTGCCATACACAGTGCAAAAAGCACTCGTGTCTGTTCTTAGCAAGTACAGTGTATTGGACTGAAGAGGAGCTACTGTTCTTTTCAGTTTCCTAAGCAGAGTTGATCTACATATGGCCCGCGTGTGTAAAAGCACAGTTCTTTTGTTCTGAGCAAGCTCACTGTTCGGACCCCATAGGAAACACAGTAGAGTAGAAGGATGCCCTTTTGTCAAAAGCAGAGTGTGTCTCTTGTATGGGGAGGTAGCGTTTGTTTCCCAGTACTAAATGGAGTTGAATCCCATGCAGTTTTTGGTCCTAGGAGTAAGAGTTGTTTTCTGGTAAGAAGAGTCACTATTGCACTCCCATTGTCATACACAGTGCAAATAGCACTTGCTTCTGTTCCCAGCATGTACAGTGTATTGGACTGATGAGGATCTACTGTTCTTGTCAGTTTCCTAAGCAGAGTTGAACTAGATATGGCCCGTGTGTGTAGGAAGCACAGTTCTTTTGTTCTGAGCAAGCTCACTGTTCAGACCCCATAGGAAACACAGTAGAGTAGAAGAGTGATCTTTCCTCAAAAGCAGAGTGTGTTTCTTGGAAGGCAAGCTAGCGTTTGTTTCCCAGTCCTAAATGGAGTTGAATCACATGCAGTTTCTGGTCCTAGGAGCAAGAGTTGTTTTCTGGTAAGAAGAGTCACTATTACGCTCCCATTGTCATAAACAGGGCAAATAGCACTGGCGTCTGTTCCCAGCATGTACAGTGTATTGGACTGAAGAGGATCTACTGTTCTTGTCAGGTTCCTAAGCAAAATTGAACTAGATATGGCCCGTGTGTGTAGGAAGCACAGTTCTTTTCTTCTGAGCAGGCTCACTCTTTGGACCCCATAGGAAACACAGTAGAGTAGAAGAGTGCTCTTTTCTCAAAAGCAGAGTGTGTTTATTGTGAGGCGAGCTAGCGTTTGTTTCCCAGTCCTAAATGGAGTTGAATCCCATGCAGTTTTTGGTCCTATGAGCAAGAGTTGTTTTCTGGTAAGGAAAGTCACTATTGTGCTCCCATTGCCATACACAGTGCAAATAGCACTCGCATCTGTTCCCAGTAAGTACAGTGTATTGGAATGAAGAGGAGCTAATGTTCTTGTCAGTTTCCTAAGCAGAATTGAACTAGATATGGCCGTGTGTGTAGGAAGCACAGTTGTTTTGTTCTGAGCAAGCTCAATGTTCTGGCCATATAGGAAACACAGTAGAGTAGAAGAGTGATCTTTTCTCAAAAGCAGAGTGTGTTTCTTGTAAGGCGAGCTATCGTTTGTTTCCCAGTCCTTAATGGAGTTGAATCACATGCAGTTTTTGGTCCTACGAGCAAGAGTTGTTTTCTGGTAAGGAAAGTCACTATTGTGCTCCCATTGCCTTACACAGTGCAAATAGCACTTGAGTCTGTTCCTAGCAAGTACAGTGTTTTGGACTGAAGAGGAGCTACTGTTCTTGTCAGTTTCCTAAGCAGAGTTGATCTATATATGGCCTGTGTGTGTAGGAAGCACAGTTCTTTTCTTCTGAGCAAGCTCACTGTTTGGACCCCATAGGAAACATAGTAGAGTAGAAGAGTGCCATTTTCTCAAAAGCAGAGTGTGTTTCTTTTAAGGCGAGCTTGTGTTTGTTTCCCAGTCTTAAATAGAGTTGAATCCCATGCAGTTTCTGGTCCTTCGAGCAAGAGTTGTTTTCTGTTAAGAGTCACTATTGCGCTTACATTGACATACACAGGGCAAATAGCACTGGCGTCTGTTCCCAGCATGTACAGTGTATTGGACTGAAGAGGAGCTACTGTTCTTGTCAGTTTCTTAAGCAGAATTGAACTAGATATAGCCGTGTGTGTAGGAAGCACAGTTCTTTTGTTCTGAGCAAGCTCACTGTTCTGGCCCTAAAGGAAACACAGTAGAGTAGAAGATTGATTTTTTCTCAAAAGCAGAGTGTGTTTCTTGTAAGAAGAGCTAGCGTTTGTTTCCCAGTCCTAAATGGAGTTGAATCCCATGCAGTTTTTGGTTCTACGAGCAAGAGTTGTTTTCTGGTAAGGAAAGTCACTATTGCGCTCCCATTGCCATACACAGTGCAAATAGCACTTGAGTCTGTTCCTAGCAAGTACAGTGTTTTGGACTGAAGAGGAGCTACTGTTCTTGTCATTTTCCTAGGCAGAGTTGATCTATATATGGCCCGTGTGTGTAGGAAGCACAGTTCTTTTGTTCTGAGCAAGCACACTGTTCGGACCCCATAGGAAACACAGTAGAGTAGAAGAGTGCCTTTTCTCAAAAGCAGAGTGTGTTTCTTGTAAGGCGAGCTAGCTTTTGTTTCCCAGTCCTAAATGGAGATGAATCACATGCAGTTTCTGGTCCTAGGATCAAGAGTTTTTACTGGTAAGAAGAGTCACTATTGCGCTCCCATTGTCATACACAGGGCAAATAGCACTGGCGTCTGTTCCCAGCATGTACAGTGTATTGGACTGAAGAGGATCTGCTGTTCTTGTCAGTTTCCTAAGCAAAATTGAACTAGATATGCCCCGTGTGTGTAGGAAGCACAGTTCTTTTGTTCTGAGAATGCTCACAGTTCTGGCACTATAGGAAACACAGTAGAGTAGAAGAGTGCTCTTTTATCAAAAGCAGAGTGTGTTTCTTGTAAGGCGAGCTAGCATTTGTTTCCCAGTCCTAAATGGAGTTGAATCACATGCAGTTTCTGGTCCTAGGAGCAAGAGTTGTTTTCTGATAAGAAGAGTCACTATTGCGCTCCCATTGACATACACAGGGCAAATAGCACTGGCGTCTGTTCCCAGCATGTACAGTGTATTGGACTGAAGAGGATCTACTGTTCTTGTCAGTTTCCTAAGCAAAATTTAACTAGATATGGCCCGTGTGTGCAGGAAGCACAGTTCTTTTGTTCTGAGAATGCTCACATTTCTGGCACTATAGGAAACACAGTAGAGTAGAAGAGTGCTCTTTTCTCAAAAGCAGAGTGTGTTTCTTGTAAGGCGAGCTAGCGTTTGTTTCCCAGTCCTAAATGGAGATGAATCACATGCAGTTTCTCGTCCTACAACCAAGAGTTTTTTCTGGTAAGAAGAGTCACTATTGCGCTCCCTTTGTCATACACAGGGCAAATAGCACTGGCGTCTGTTCCCAGGATGTACAGTGTATTGGAATGAAGAGGATCTACTGTTCTTGTCAGTATTCTAAGCAAAATTGATCTAGATATGGCCCGTGTGTGTAGGAAGCACAGTTCTTTTGTTCTGAGCAAGCTCACTCTTTGGACCCCATAGGAAACACAGTAGAGTAGAAGAGTGCTTTTTTCTCAAAAGCAGAGTGTGTTTATTGTGAGGCGAGCTAGTGTTTGTTTCCCAGTCCTAAATGGAGTTGAATCCCATGCAGTTTTTGGTCCAGTGAGCAAGAGTTGTTTTCTGGTAAGGAAAGTCACTATTGTGCTCCCATTGCCATACACAGTACAAATAGCACTCGCGTCTGTTCCCAGTAAGTACAGAGTATTGGACTGAAGAAGAGCTAATGTTCTTGTCAGTTTCCTAAGCAGAATTAAACTAGATATGGCCGTGTGTGTAGGAAGCACAGTTGTTTTGTTCTGAGCAAGCTCAATGTTCTGGCCATATAGGAAACACAGTAGAGTAGAAGAGTGATCTTTTCTCAAAAGCAGAGTGTGTTTCTTGTAAGGCGAGCTAGCGTTTGTTTCCCAGTCCTAAATGTAGTTGAATCACATGCAGTTTTTGGTCCTACGAGCAAGAGTTGTTTTCTGGTAAGGAAAGTCACTATTGTGCTCCCATTGCCATACACAGTGCAAATAGCACTAGCGTCTGTTCCTAGCAAGTACAGTGTATTGGATTGAAGAGGATCTACTGTTCTTGTCAGTTTCCTAAGCAAAATTGAACTAGATATGGCCGTGTGTGTAGGAAGCACAGTTCTTTTGTTCTGAGAATGCTCACAGTTCTGGCACTATAGGAAACACAGTAGAGATGAGAGTGCTCTTTTCTCAAAAGCAGAGTGTGTTTCTTGTAAGGCGAGCTAGTGTTTGTTTCCCAGTCCTCCATGGAGTTGAATCCCATGCAGGTTCTGGTCCTAAGAGCAAGAGTTGTTTTCTGGTAAGAAGAGTCACTATTGTGCTCCCATTGTCATACAAAGGGCAAATAGCACTGGCGTCTGTTCCCAGCATGTACAGTGTATTGGACTGAAGAGGATCTACTATTCTTGTCAGTTTCCTAAGCAGAATTGATCTAGATATGGCCCGTGTATGTAGGAAGCACATTTCTTTTGTTCTGAGAATGCTAATTGTTCTGGCCCTATAGGAAACACATTAGAGTAGAAGAGTGCTCTTTTCTCAAAAGCAGAATGTGTTTCTTGTAAGGCGAGCTAACGTTTGTTTCCCAGTCCTAAATGGAGTTGAGTCACATTCAGTTTTTGGTCCTAAGAGCAAGAGTTGTTTTCTGGAAACGAAAGTCACTATTGCCTCCCATTGCCATACACAGTGCAAAAAGCACTCGCGTCTGTTCTTAGCAAGTACAGTGTATTGGACTGAAGAGGAGCTACTGTTCTTTTCAGTTTACTAAGCAGAGTTCATCTAGATATGGCCCGCATTTGTAAAAGCACAGTTCTTTTGTTCTGAGCAAGCTCACTGTTCGGACGCCATAGGAAACACTGTAGAGTATAAGGATGCCCTTTTGTCAAAAGCAGAGTGTGTTTCTTGTATGGGGAGGTAGCGTTTGTTTCCCAGTCCTAAATGGAGTTGAATCCCATTCAGTTTTTGGTCCTAGAGCAAGCGTTGTTTTCTGGTAAGATGAGTCACTATTGCACTCCCATTGTCATACACAGTGCAAATAGCACTTGCTTCTGTTCCCAGCATGTACAGTGTATTGGACTGACGAGGATATACTGTCCTTGTCAGTTTCCTAAGCCGAGTTGAACTAGATATGGCCTGTGTGTGTAGGAAGCACAGTTCTTTTGTTTTGAGCAAGCTCACTGTTCAGACCCCTAGGAAACACAGTAGAGTAGAAGAGTGATCTTTCCTCAAAAGCAGAGTGTGTTTCTTGTAAGGCAAGCTAGCTTTTGTTTCCCAGTCTTAAATGGAGTTGAATCACATGCAGTTTCTGGTCCTAGGAGCAAGAGTTGTTTTCTGGTAAGAAGAGTCACTGTTGCGCTCCCATTGTCATAAACAGGGCAAATAGCACTGGCGTCTGTTCCCAGCATGTACAGTGTATTGGACTGAAGAGGATCTACTGTTCTTGTCAGTTTCCTAAGCAAAATTGAACTAGATATGGCCCGTGTGTGTAGGAAGCACAGATCTTTTGTTCTGAGCAGGCTCACTCATTGGACCCCATAGGAAACACAGTAGAGTGGAAGAGTGCTCTTTTCTAAAAAGCAGAGTGTGTTTATTGTGAGGCGAGCTAGCGTTTGTTTCCCAGTCCTAAATGGAGTTGAATCCCATGCAGTTTTTGGTCCTATGAGCAAGAGTTGTTTTCTGGTAAGGAAAGTCACTATTGTGCTCCCATTGCCATACACAGTGCAAATAGCACTTGAGTCTGTTCCTAGCAAGTACAGTGTTTTTGACTGAAGAGGAGCTACTTTTCTTGTCATTTTCCTAAGCAGAGTTGATCTATATATGGCCCGTGTGTGTAGGAAGCACAGTTCTTTTGTTCTGAGCAAGCCCACTGTTCGGACCCCATAGGAAACACAGTAGAGTAGAAGAGTGCCTTTTCTCAAAAGCAGAGTGTGTTTCTTGTAAGGCGAGTTAGCGTTTGTTTCCCAGTCCTAAATGGAGATGAATCACATGCAGTTTCTGGTCCTAGGAGCAAGAGTTTTTACTGGTAAGAAGAGTCACTATTGCGCTCCCATTGTCATACACAGGGCAAATAGCACTTGCGTCTGTTCCCAGCATGTACAGTGTATTGGACTGAAGAGGATCTGCTGTTCTTGTCAGTTTCCTAAGCAAAATTGAACTAGATATGCCCCGTGTGTAAGAAGCACAGTTCTTTTGTTCTGAGCAAGCTCACTGTTCTGGCCCTATAGGAAACACAGTAGAGTAAATGAGTGCTCTTTTCTCAAAAACAGAGTTTGTTTCATGTAAGGCAAGATAGCGTTTGTTTCCCAGTCCTAAATGGAGTTGAATCCCATGCAGTTTCTGGCCTACGAGCAAGAGTTGTTTTCTGATAAGAAGAGTCACTATTGCGCTCCCATTGCCATACACAGTGCAAATAGCACTGGCGTCTGTTCCGAGCAAGTACAGTGTATTGGACTGAAGAGGAGCGACTGTTCTTGTCAGTTTCCTAAGCAGTGTTGAACTAGATATGGCCCGTGTGTGTAGGAAGCACAATTCTTTGTTGTGAGCAAGATCACTGTTCTGGCCCTAAGGGAAACACAGTAGAGTAGAAGAGTGCTCTTTTCTCAAAAGCAGAGTGTGTTTCTTGTAAGGTGAGCGAGCATTTGTTTCCCAGTCCTGAATGGGGTTGAATCACATGCAGTTTCTGATTCTACGAGCAATAGTTGTTTTCTGGTAAGAAGAGTCACTATTGTGCTCCCATTGTCATATACAGGGCAAATAGCACTGGCGTCTGTTCCCAGCATGTACAGTGTATTGGACTGAAGAGGATCTACCTTTCTTGTCAGTTTCCTAAGCAGAATTGAACTAAATATGGCCCGTGAGTGTAGGAAGCACAGTTCTTTTGTTCTGAGCAACCTCACAGTTCTGGCCCGATAAGAAGCACAGTAGAGTAGAAGAGTGCTCTTTTCTCAAAAGCAGAGTGTGTTTCTTGTAAGGCCAGCTAGCGTTTGTTTCCCAGTCCTAAATGGAGTTGAAATCCATGCAGCTTTTGGTCCTATGAGCAAGAGTTTTTTTCTGGTAAGGAAAGTCAATATTGCGCTCCCATTTCAATACACAGTGCAAATAGTACTCGCGTCTGTTCCCAGCAAGTACAGTGTATTGGACTGAAGAGGAGCTACTGTTCTTGTCAGTTTTTTAACCAGAGTTGAACTAGATATGGCCCTTGTGTGTAGGAAGCACAGTTCTTTTTTTCTAAGCAAGCTCACTTTTCGGACACCAGAGAAACAAAGTAGAGTAGAAGAGTGCTCTTTTCTCAAAAGCAGAGTGTGTTTCTTGTAAGGCGAGCTAGCGTTTTTTCCCAGTCCTCAATGGATTTGAATCACATGCAGTTTCTGGTCCTACAAGCTAGATATTTTTTCTGGTAAGAAGGGTCACTATTGTGCTCCCATTTCCATACACAGTGCATATAGCACTCGCGTCTGTTCCCAGCAAGTACAGTGTATTGGACTGAAGAGGAGCTACTGTTCTTGTCAGTTTCCTAAGCAGAGTTGAACTAGATATGGCCCGTGTATGTAGGAAGCACAGTTCTTTTGTTCTGAGCAAGCTCATTGTTCTGGCCCTATAGGAAACACAGTAGAGTAGAAGAGTGCTCTTTTCTCAAAAGCAGAGTGTGTTTCTTGTAAGCCGAGCTAGGGTTTGATTCCCAGTCAGAAATGGAGTTGAATGCCATGCAGTTTCTGGTCCTACGAGAAAGAGTTCTTTCTGGTAAGAAGAGTCACTATTGCGCTCCCATTGCCAAACACATTGCAATAAGCACTCGCGTCTGTTCCCAGGAAGTACAGAGTATTGGACTGAAGTGGAGCTACAGTTCTTGACAGTTTCCTAAGCAGAGTTGAAACAGACATGACCCGTGTGTGTAGGTAGCACAGTTCGTTTGTTCTGAGCAAGCTCACTTTTCGGACCCCATAGGAAAAACAGTAGAGTAGAAGAGTGCTCTTTTCTCAAAAGCAGAGTGTGTTTCTTATAAGGCGAGCTAGCGTTTGTATCCCAGTCCTAAATGGAGTTGAGTCACATGCAGTTTCTGGTCCTACAAGCAAGAGTTGTTTTCTGGTAAGAAGAGTCACTATTGTGCTCCCATTGCCATACACAGTGCAAATAGCACTCGTGTCTGTTCCCAGCAAGTACAGTGTATTGGACTGAAGAGGAGCTACTGTTCTTGTCAGTTTCCTAAGCAGAGTTGAACTAGATATGGCCCGTGTGTGTAGGAAGCACCGTTCTTTTGTTCTCAGCAACCTCAATGTTCTGGCCCTATAGGAAACACAGTAGAGTAGAAAAGTGCTCTTTTCTCAAAACCAGAGCGTTTTTCTTGTAAGGCGAGCTAGCATTTATTTCCCAGTACTAAATGGAGTTGAATCATATGCAGTTTCTGGTCCTACGATCAAGAGTTGTTTTCTGGTAAGAAGAGTCACTATTGTGCTCCCATTGCCAAACAAAGTGCAAATAGCACTCGCATCTGTTCCCAGCAAGTATAGTGTATTTGACTGAAGAGGAGCTACTGTTCATGTCAGTTTCCTAAGCAGAGTTGAACTAGATATGGCCCGTGTGTGTAGGAAGCACAGTTCTTTTGTTCTGAGCAAGCTCATTGTTCGGACCCCATAGGAAACACAGTAGAGTAGAAGAGTGCTCTTTTCTCAAAAGCAGAGTGTGTTTCTTGTAAGGTGAGCTAGCGTTTGTTTCCCAGTCATAAATGGAGTTGAATCACTTGCAGTTTTTGGTCCTACGAACAAGAGTTGTTTTATGGTAAGAAGAGTCACTATTGCACTCCCTTTGTCATACACAGGGCAAATAGCACTGGCGTCTGTTCCCAGCAAGTACAGTGTATTGGACTGAAGAGGATCTACTGTTCTTGTCAGTTTCCTAAGCAGATTTGAACTAGATATGGCCGTGTGTGTAGAAAGCACAGTTCTTTTGTTCTGAGCAAGCTCACTGTTCTGGCACTCTAGGAAACACAGTAGAGTAGAAGAGTGCTCTTTTCTCAAAAGCATACTGTGTTCCTTGTAAGGCAAGCTAGTGTTTGTTTCTCAGTCAGAAATGGAGTTGAATCCCATGAAGTGCTGGTCCTTCAAGCAAGAGTTGTTTTCTGGTAAGAAGAGTCACTATTGCACTCCCATTGCCATACACAGTACAAATAGCACTCGCATCTGTTCCCAGAAAATACAGTGTATTGGACTAAAGAGGAGCTACTGTTCTTGTCAGTTTCCTAAGCAGAGTTGAACTAGTTTTGTCCCCTGTGTGTAGGAAGCACAGTTGTTTTGTCCTGAGTAAGCTCACTGTTCTGGCACTATAGAAAACACAGTAGAGTAGAAGAGTGCTCTTTTCTCAAAAGCAGAGTGTGTTTCTTGTAAGGCGAGCTAGCGTTTGTTTCCCAGTCCTAAATGGAGTTGAATCACATGAAGTTTCTGATCCTACAAGCAAGAGTTGTTTTGTGGTAAGAAGAGACACTATGCGCTCCCATTGCCATACACAGTGCTAATAGCACTCCCGTCTGTTCCCAGCAAGTACAGTGAATTGGACTGAATAGGAGCTACTGTTCTTGTCAGTAACCTAGGCAGAGTTGAACTAGATATGGCCCGTGTGTGTAGGAAGCACAGTTCTTTTGTTCTGAGCAAGCTCACTGTTCTGGTCCTATAGGAAACACAGTAGAGTAGAAGAGTGCTGTTTTCTCAAAAGCAGAGTGTGTTTCTTGTAAGGCGAGCTAGCGATTGTTTCCCAGTCCTAAATGGAGTTGAATCACATGCAGTTTCTGAACTGCGAGCAAGAGTTGTTTGCTGATAAGAAGAGTCACTATTGTGCTCCCTTTGTCATACACAGGGCAAATAGCACTGGCGTCTGTTCCCAGCATGTACAGTGTATTGGACTGAAGAGGATCTACCTTTCTTGTCAGTTTCCTAAGCACAATTGAACTAAATACGGCCCGTGTGTGTAGAAATCACAGTTCTTTTGTTCTGAGCAAGCTCACTGTTCTGGCCCTATAGGAAACACAGTAGAGTAAATGAGTGCTCTTTTCTCAAAAACAGAGTTTGTTTCATGTAAGGCAAGTTAGCGTTTGTTTCCCAGTCCTAAATGGAGTTGAATCCCATGCAGTTTCTGGCCTACGAGCAAGAGTTGTTTTCTGGTAAGAAGAGTCACTATTGCGCTCCCATTGCCGTACACAGTGCAAAATAGCACTGGCGTCTGTTCCGAGAAGTACAGTGTATTGGACTGAAGAGGAGCTACTGTTCTTGTCAGTTTCCTAAGCATTGTTGAACTAGATATGGCCCGTGTGTGTAGGAAGCACAATTCTTTGTTCTGAGCAAGATCACTGTTCTGGCCCTAAGGGAAACACAGTAGAGTAGAAGAGTGCTCTTTTCTCAAAAGCAGAGTGTGTTTCTTGTAAGGTGAGCTAGCATTTGTTTCCCAGTCCTGAATGGAGTTGAATCACATGCAGTTTCTGGTTCTACGAGCAATAGTTGTTTTCTGGTAAGAAGAGTCACTATTGTGCTCCCATTGTCATATACAGGGCAAATAGCACTGGCGTCTGTTCTCAGCATGTACAGTGTATTGGACTGAAGAGGATCTACCTTTCTTGTCAGTTTCCTAAGCAGAATTGAACTAAATATGGCCCGTGAGTGTAGGAAGCACAGTTCTTTTTTTCTAAGCAAGCTCACTTTTTGGACACCAGAGAAACAAAGTAGAGTAGAAGAGTGATCTTTTCTCAAAAGCAGAGTGTGTTTCTTGTAAGGCGAGCTAGCGTTTGTTTCCCAGTCCTAAATGGAGTTGAATCACATGCAGTTTCTGGTCCTACGAGCTAGATTTGTTTTCTGGTAAGAAGAGTCACTATTGTGCTCCCATTTCCATACACAGTGCATATAGCACTCGCGTCTGTTCCCAGCAAGTACAGTGTATTGGACTGAAGAGGAGCTACTGTTCTTGTCAGTTTCCTAAGCAGAGTTGAACTAGATATGGCCCGTGTGTGTAGGAAGCACAGTTCTTTTGTTCTGAGCAATCTCATTGTTTGGAAACCATAGGAAACACAGTAGAGTGGAAGAGTGCTCTTTTATCAAATGCAGAGTGTGTTTCTTGTAAGGCGAACTAGCATTTGATTCCCAGTCCTAAATGGAGTTGAATCACATGCAGTTTCTGGTCCTACGACCAGGAGTTGTTTTCTGGTAAGAAGAGTCATTATTGTGCTCTCATTGTCATACACAGGGCAAATAGCACTGACGTCTGTTCCCAGCAAGTACAGTGTATTGGACTGAAGAGGATCTACTGTTCTTGTCAGTTTCCTAAGCAGAATTGAACTAGATATGGCCTTGTGTGTAGGAAGCACAGTTCTTTTGTTCTGAGCAAGCTAACTGTTCTTCTGGCACTATAGGAAACACAGTAGAGTAGAAGAGTGCTCTTTTCTCAAAAGCAGAGTGTGTTTCTTGTAAGGAGAGCTAGCGTTTGTTTCCCAGTCCTAAATGGAGTTGAATCACATGCAGTTTTTGGTCCTTTGAGCAAGAGTTGTTTTCTGGTAAGGAAAGTCAATATTGTGCTCTCATTGCGATACCCAGTGCAAATAGCACTCGCGTCTGTTCCCAGCAAGTACAGTGTATTGGACTGAAGAGGAGCTACTGTTCTTGTCAGTTTCCTAAGCAGAGTTGAACTAGATATGGCCCGTGTGTGTAGGAATCACAGTTCTTTTGTTCTGAGCAAACTCACTGTTTGGACCCCATATGAAACACAGTAGAGTAGAAGAGTGCTCTTTTCTCAAAAGCAGAGTGTCTTGCTTGTAACGCGAGCGAGCGTTTGTTTCCCAGTCTTAAATGGAGTTGAGTCACATGCAGTTTCTGGTCCTATGAGCAAGAGTTGTTTTTTGGTAAGAAGAGTCACTGTTTCGCTCCCTTTGTCATACACAGTGCAAATAGCACTCGCGTCTGTTCCCAGCATGTACAGTGTATTGGACTGAAGAGGATCTACTGTTCTTGACAGTTTCCTAAGCAGAGTTGAACTAGATATGGCCCGTGTGTGTAGGAAGCACCGTTCTTTTGTTCTCAGCAAGCTCACTGTTCTGGCCTTATAGGAAACATAGTTGAGTAGAAGAGTGCTCTTTTCTCAAAACCAGAGTGTGTTTCTTGTAAGGCGAGCTAGTGTTTGTTTCCCGGTCCTAAATGGAGTTGAGTCACATGCATTTTCTTGTCATACAAGCAAGAGTTGTTTTCTGGTAAGAAGAGTCACTATTGTGCTCCCATTGCCAAACAAAGTACAAATAGCAATCGCGTCTGTTCCCAGCAAGTATAGTGTATTTGACTGAAGAGGAGCTACTGTTCTTGTCAGTTTCCTAAGCAGAGTTGAACTAGATATGGCCCGTGTGTGTAGGAAGCACAGTTCTTTTGTTCTGAGCAAGCTCACTGTTCAGACCCATATAAACAGAGTAGAGTAGAAGAGTGCTCTTTTCTCAAAAGCAGAATGTGTTTCTTGTAAGGCGAGCTAGCGTTTGTTTCCCAGTCCTAAATGGAGTTGAATCACATGCAGTTTTTGGTCCTACTAGCAAGAGTTGTTTTCTGGTAAGAAGAGTCACTATTACACTCCCATTGTCGTACACAGGGCAAATAGCACTGGCTTCTGTTCTCAGCATGTACAGTGTATTGGACTGAAGAGGATCTACTGTTCTTGTCAGTTTCCTAAGCAGAGTTGAACTAGATATGGCCCGTGTGTGTAGGAAGCACCGTACTTTTGTTCTCAGCAAGCTCACTGTTCTGGCCCTATAGGAAACACAGTAGAGCAGAATAGTGCTCTTTTCTCAAAAGGAGAGTGTCTTTCTTGTAAGGCGAGCGAGCGTTTGTTTCCCAGTCTTAAATGGAGTTGAGTCACATGCAGATTCTGGTCCTATGAACAAGAGTTGTTTTTTGGTAAGAAGAGTCACTCTTGTGCTCCCATTTTCATACACAGTGCAAATAGCACTGGCGTCTGTTCCCAGCATGTACAGTGTATTGGACTGAAGAGGATCTACTGTTCTTGTCAGTTTCCTAAGCAGAGTTGAACTACATATGGCCCCTGTGTGTAGGAAGCACAGTTCTTTTGTTCTGAGCAAACTCACTGTTTGGACCCGATATGAAACACAGTAGAGTAGAAGAGTGCACTTTTCTCAAAAGCAGAGTGTCTTTCTTGTAACGTGAGTGAGCGTTTGTTTCCCAGTCTTAAATGGAGTTGAGTCACATGCAGTTTCTGGTCCTATGAGCAAGAGTTGTTTTTTGCTAAGAAGAGTCACTGTTTCGCTCCCATTGTCATACACAGTGTAAATAGCACACGCGTCTGTTCCGAGCAAGTACAGTGTATTGGACTGAAGAGGAGCTACTGTTCTTGTCAGTTTCCTAAGCAGAGTTGAACTAGATATGGCCCGTGTGTGTAGGACGCACTGTTCTTTTGTTCTCAGCAAGCTCTCTGTTTGGACCCCATAGGAAACACAGTAGAGTAGAAGAGTGCTCATTTCTCAAAAGCAGAGTGTGTTTCATTTAAGGCGAGTTAGTGTTTGTTTTCCAGTTCTACATGGAGTTGACTCCCATGCAGTTTTTGGTCCTACGAGCAAGAGTTGTTTTTTGGTAAGAAGAGTCACTATTGCGCTCCCATTGCCATACACAGTGCAAATAGCACTCACGTCTGTTCCGAGCAAGTACAGTGTATTGGACTGAAGAGGAGCTACTGTTCTTGTCAGTTTCCTAAGCAGAGTTGAACGAGATATGGCCCGTGTGTGTAGGACGCACCGTTCTTTTGTTGTCAGCAAGCTCACTGTTCTGGCCCTATAGGAAACACAGTAGAGCGGAATAGTGCTCTTTTCTCAAAAGGAGAGTGTCTTTCTTGTAAGGCGAGCGAGCATTTGTTTCCCAGTCTTAAATGGAGTTGAGTCACATGCAGATTCTGGTCCTATGAACAAGAGTTGTTTTTTGGTAAGAAGAGTCACTGTTGTGCTCCCATTTTCATACACAGTGCAAATAGCACTCGCGTCTGTTCCCAGCATGTACAGTGTATTGGACTGAAGAGGATCTACTGTTCTTGTCAGTTTCCTAAGCAGAATTGAACTAGATATGGCCGTGTGTGTAGGAAGCACAGTTCTTTTGTTCTGAGCAAGCTAACTGTTCAGGCACCATAGGAAACACAGTTGAGTAGAAGAGTGCTCATTTCTCAAAAGCAGAATGTGTTTCTTGTAAGGCGAGCTAGCGTATGTTTCCCAGTCCTAAATGGAGTTGAATCACATGCAGTTTCTGGTCCTACGAGCAAGAGTTGTTTTCTGGTAAGAAGAGTCACTATTGTGCCTCCTTTGTAATACACAGTGCAAATAGCACTGGCGTCTGTTCCCAGCATGTACAGTGTATTGGACTGAAGAGGATCTACTGTTCTTATCAGTTTCCTAAGCAGAGATGAACTAGATATGGCCCCTGTGTGTAGGAAGCACAGTTCTTTTGTTCTGAGCAAGCTAACTGTTCTTCTGGCACTATAGGAAACACAGTAGAGTAGAAGAGTGCTCTTTTCTCAAAAGCAGAGTGTGTTTCATGTAAGGCGAGCTAGTGTTTGTTTCCCAGACCTAACTGGAGTTGAATCACATGCAGTTTCTGGTCCTATGAGGAAGAATTGTTTTCCGGTAAGAAGAGTCACTATTGTGCTCCCCAATGCTATACACAGTGCAAATAGCAATCCTGTCTGTTCCCAGCAAGTACAGTGTATTGGACTGAAGAGGAGATACTGTTCTTGTCATTTTCCTAAGCAGAGTTGAACTAGATATGGCCCGTGTGTGTAGGAATCACAGTTCTTTTGTTCTGAGCAAACTCACTGTTTGGACCCGATATGAAACACAGTAGAGTAGAAGAGTGCTCTTTTCTCAAAAGCAGAGTGTCTTCCTTGTAACGCGAGCGAGCGTTTGTTTCCCAGTCTTAAATGGAGTTGAGTCACATGCAGTTTCTGGTCCTATGAGCAAGAGTTGTTTCTTGGTAAGAAGAGTCACTGTTTCGCTCCCTTTGTCATACACAGTGCAAACAGCACTCGCGTCTGTTCCCAGCATGTACAGTGTATTGGACTGAAGAGGATCTACTGTTCTTGACAGTTTCCTAAGCAGAGTTGAACTAGATATGGCCCGTGTGTGTAGGAAGCACCGTTCTTTTGTTCTCAGCAAGCTCACTGTTCTGGCCTTATAGGAAACATAGTTGAGTAGAAGAGTGCTCTTTTCTCAAAACCAGAGTGTGTTTCTTGTAAGGCGAGCTAGTGTTTGTTTCCCGGTCCTAAATGGAGTTGAGTCACATGCATTTTCTTGTCCTACAAGCAAGAGTTGTTTTCTGGTAAGAAGAGTCACTATTGTGCTCCCATTGCCAAACAAAGTACAAATAGCAATCGCGTCTGTTCCCAGCAAGTATAGTGTATTTGACTGAAGAGGAGCTACTGTTCTTGTCAGTTTCCTAAGCAGAGTTGAACTAGATATGGCCCGTGTGTGTAGGAAGCACAGTTCTTTTGTTCTGAGCAAGCTCACTGTTCGGACCCATATAAACAGAGTAGAGTAGAAGAGTGCTCTTTTCTCAAAAGCAGAATGTGTTTCTTGTAAGGCGAGCTAGCGTTTGTTTCTCAGTCCTAAATGGAGTTGAATCACAGGCAGTTTTTGCTCCTACTAGCAACAGTTGTTTTCTGGTAAGAAGAGTCACTATTACACTCCCATTGTCGTACACAGGGCAAATAGCACTGGCTTCTGTTCTCAGCATGTACAGTGTATTGGACTGAAGAGATCTACTGTTCTTGTCAGTTTCCTAAGCAGAGTTGAACTAGATATGGCCCGTGTGTGTAGGAAGCACCGTACTTTTGTTCTCAGCAAGCTCACTGTTCTGGCCCTATAGGAAACACAGTAGAGCAGAATAGTGCTCTTTTCTCAAAAGGAGAGTGTCTTTCTTGTAAGGCGAGCGAGCGTTTGTTTCCCAGTCTTAAATGGAGTTGAGTCACATGCAGATTCTGGTCCTATGAACAAGAGTTGTTTTTTGGTAAGAAGAGTCACTCTTGTGCTCCCATTTTCAAACACAGTGCAAATAGCACTGGCGTCTGTTCCCAGCATGTACAGTGTATTGGACTGAAGAGGATCTACTGTTCTTGTCAGTTTTCCTAAGCAGAGTTGAACTACATAAGGCCCCTGTGTGTAGGAAGCACAGTTCTTTTGTTCTGAGCAAACTCACTGTTTGGACCCGATATGAAACACAGTAGAGTAGAAGAGTGCACTTTTCTCAAAAGCAGAGTGTCTTTCTTGTAACGTTAGCGAGCGTTTGTTTCCCAGTCTTAAATGGAGTTGAGTCACATGCATTTTCTGGTCCTATGATCAAGAGTTGTTTTTTGGTAAGAAGAGTCAATGTTTCGCTCCCATTGTCATACACAGTGTAAATAGCACACGCGTCTGTTCCCAGCATGTACAGTGTATTGGACTGAAGAGGATCTACTGTTCTTGTCAGTTTCCTAAGCAGAATTGAACTAGATATGGCCTTGTGTGTAGGAAGCACAGTTCTTTTGTTCTGAGCAAGCTAACTGTTCTTCTGGCACTATAGGAAATACAGTAGAGTAGAAGAGTGCTCTTTTCTCAAAAGCAGAGTGTGTTTCTTGTAAGGAGAGCTAGCGTTTGTTTCCCAGTCCTAAATGGAGTTGAATCATATGCAGTTTATGGTCCTTTGAGCAAGAGTTGTTTTCTGGTAAGGAAAGTCAATATTGTGCTCTCATTGCGATACCCAGTGCAAATAGCACTCGCGTCTGTTCCCAGCAAGTACAGTGTATTGGACTGAAGAGGAGCTACTGTTCTTGTCAGTTTCCTAAGCAGAGTTGAACTAGATATGGCCCGTGTGTGTAGGAATCACAGTTCTTTTGTTCTGAGCAAACTCACTGTTTGGACCCGATATGAAACACAGTAGAGTAGAAGAGTGCTCTTTTCTCAAAAGCAGAGTGTCTTGCTTGTAACGCGAGCGAGCGTTTGTTTCCCAGTCTTAAATGGAGTTGAGTCACATGCAGTTTCTGGTCCTATGAGCAAGAGTTGTTTTTTGGTAAGAAGAGTCACTGTTTCGCTCCCTTTGTCATACACAGTGCAAATAGCACTCGCGTCTGTTCCCAGCATGTACAGTGTATTGGACTGAAGAGGATCTACTGTTCTTGACAGTTTCCTAAGCAGAGTTGAACTAGATATGGCCCGTGTGTGTAGGAAGCACCGTTCTTTTGTTCTCAGCAAGCTCACTGTTCTGGCCTTATAGGAAACATAGTTGAGTAGAAGAGTGCTCTTTTCTCAAAACCAGAGTGTGTTTCTTGTAAGGCGAGCTAGTGTTTGTTTCCCGGTCCTAAATGGAGTTGAGTCACATGCATTTTCTTGTCCTACGAGCAAGAGTTGTTTTCTGGTAAGAAGAGTCACTATTGTGCTCCCATTGCCAAACAAAGTACAAATAGCAATCGCGTCTGTTCCCAGCAAGTATAGTGTATTTGACTGAAGAGGAGCTACTGTTCTTGTCAGTTTCCTAAGCAGAGTTGAACTAGATATGGCCCGTGTGTGTAGGAAGCACAGTTCTTTTGTTCTGAGCAAGCTCACTGTTCGGACCCATATAAACAGAGTAGAGTAGAAGAGTGCTCTTTTCTCAAAAGCAGAATGTGTTTCTTGTAAGGCGAGCTAGCGTTTGTTTCCCAGTCCTAAATGGAGTTGAATCACATGCAGTTTTTGCTCTTACTAGCAAGAGTTGTTTTCTGGTAAGAAGAGTCACTATTACACTCCCATTGTCGTACACAGGGCAAATAGCACTGGCTTCTGTTCTCAGCATGTACAGTGTATTGGACTGAAGAGGATCTACTGTTCTTGTCAGTTTTCTAAGCAGAGTTGAACTAGATATGGCCCGTGTGTGTAGGAAGCACCGTACTTTTGTTCTCAGCAAGCTCACTGTTCTGGCCCTATAGGAAACACAGTAGAGCAGAATAGTGCTCTTTTCTCAAAAGGAGAGTGTCTTTCTTGTAAGGCGAGCGAGCGTTTGTTTCCCAGTCTTAAATGGAGTTGAGTCACATGCAGATTCTGGTCCTATGAACAAGCGTTGTTTTTTGGTAAGAAGAGTCACTCTTGTGCTCCCATTTTCATACACAGTGCAAATAGCACTGGCGTCTGTTCCCAGCATGTACAGTGTATTGGACTGAAGAGGATCTACTGTTCTTGTCAGTTTCCTAAGCAGAGTTGAACTACATATGGCCCCTGTGTGTAGGAAGCACAGTTCTTTTGTTCTGAGCAAACTCACTGTTTGGACCCGATATGAAACACAGTAGAGTAGAAGAGTGCACTTTTCTCAAAAGCAGAGTGTCTTTCTTGTAACGTGAGCGAGCGTTTGTTTCCCAGTCTTAAATGGAGTTGAGTCACATGCAGTTTCTGGTCCTATGAGCAAGAGTTGTTTTTTGGTAAGAAGAGTCACTGTTTCGCTCCCATTGTCATACACAGTGTAAATAGCACACGCGTCTGTTCCGAGCAAGTACAGTGTATTGGACTGAAGAGGAGCTACTGTTCTTGTCAGTTTCCTAAGCAGAGTTGAACTAGATATGGCCCGTGTGTGTAGGACGCACCGTTCTTTTGTTCTCAGCAAGCTCTCTGTTTGGACCCCATAGGAAACACAGTAGAGTAGAAGAGTGCTCATTTCTCAAAAGCAGAGTGTGTTTCATCTAAGGCGAGTTAGTGTTTGTTTTCCAGTTCTACATGGAGTTGACTCCCATGCAGTTTTTGGTCCTACGAGCAAGAGTTGTTTTTTGGTAAGAAGAGTCACTATTGCGCTCCCATTGCCATACACAGTGCAAATAGCACTCACGTCTGTTCCGAGCAAGTACAGTGTATTGGACTGAAGAGGAGCTACTGTTCTTGTCAGTTTCCTAAGCAGAGTTGAACTAGATATGGCCCGTGTGTGTAGGATGCACCGTTCTTTTGTTCTCAGCAAGCTCACTGTTCTGGCCCTATAGGAAACACAGTAGAGCAGAATAGTGCTCTTTTCTCAAAAGGAGAGTGTCTTTCTTGTAAGGCGAGCGAGGATTTGTTTCCCAGTCTTAAATGGAGTTGAGTCACATGCAGATTCTGGTCCTATGAACAAGAGTTGTTTTTTGGTAAGAAGAGTCACTGTTGTGCTCCCATTTTCATACACAGTGCAAATAGCACTCGCGTCTGTTCCCAGCATGTACAGTGTATTGGACTGAAGAGGATCTACTGTTCTTGTCAGTTTCCTAAGCAGAATTGAACTAGATATGGCCCGTGTGTGTAGGAAGCACAGTTCTTTTCTTCTGAGCAAGCTAACTGTTCAGGCACCATAGGAAACACAGTTGAGTAGAAGAGTGCTCATTTCTCAAAAGCAGAATGTGTTTCTTGTAAGGCGAGTTAGTGTTTGTTTCCCAGTCCTACATGGAGTTGAATCCCATGCAGTTTTTGGTCCTACCAGCAAGAGTTGTTTTCTGGTAAGAAGAGTCACTAGTGTGCTCCCATTGCCATACACTGTGCAAATAGCACTCACGTCTGTTCCGAGCAAGTACAGTGTATTGGACTGAAGAGGAGCTACTGTTCTTGTCAGTTTCCTGAGCAGAGTTGAACTAGTTTGGCCCGTGTGTGTAGGAAGCACCGTTCTTTTGTTCTCAGCAAGCTCACTGTTCTGGCCTTTTAGGAAACATAGTTGAGTAGAAGAGTGCTGTTTTCTCAAAACCAGAGTGCTTTTCTTGTAAGGCGAGCTAGCGTTTGGTTCCCAGTCCTAAATGGAGTTGAACCACATGCAGTTTCTGTTCCTACGAGCAAGAGTTGTTTTCTGGTAAGAAGAGTCACTATTGTGCTCCCATTGCCATACACAGTACAAATAGTACTCTTATCTGTTCCTAGCAAGTACAGTTTTTGGATGAAGTGGAGCTACTGTTCTTGTCAGTTTCCTAAGCAGAGTTGAACTAGATATGACCTGTGTATGTAGGAAGCACAGTTCTATTGTTCTGAGCAAGCTCACTCTTCTGGCCCTATAGGAAACACAGTAGAGTAGAAGCGTGCTCTTTTCTCAAAAGCAGAGTGTGTTACTTGTAAAGCGAGCTAGCGTTTATTTTCCAGTCCTAAATGGAGTTGAGTCACATGCAGTTTCCAGTTCTACGAGCAAGAAGAATTTTCTGGTAAGAAGAGTCACTATTGTGCTCCCATTGCCATACATAGTGCAAATAGCACTCACGTCTGTTCCGAGCAAGTACGGTGTATTGGACTGAAGAGGAGCTACTGTTCTTGTCAGTTTCCTGAGCAGAGTTGAACTAGATATGGCCTATTTGTGTAGGAAGCACCATTCTTTTGTTCTCAGCTAGCTCACTGTTCTGGCCTTATAGGAAACATAGTTGAGTAGAAGAGTGCTCTTTTCTCAAAACCAGAGTGTTTTTCTGGTAATGCGAGCTTGCGTTTGTTTCCCAGTCCTAAATGGAGTTGAATCACAAGCATTTTCTCTTCCTACGAGCAAGAGTTGTTTTCTGGTAAGAAGAGTCACTATTGTGCTCCCATTGCCAAACAAAGTACAAATAGCAGTCGCGTCTGTTCCCAGCAAGTATAGTGTATTTGACTGAAGAGGAGCTACTGTTCTTCTCAGTTTCCTAAGGAGAGTTGAACTAGATATGGCCCGTGTGTGTAGGAAGCACAGTTCTTTTGTTCTGAGCAAGCTCACTGTTTGGACCCCATAGGAAACACAGTAGAGTAGAAGAGTGCTCTTTTCTCAAAAGCAGAGTGTGTTTCATTTAAGGCGAGTTAGTGTTTGTTTCCCAGTCCTAAATGGAGTTGAATCACTTGCAGTTTTTGGTCCTAAGAGCAAGAGTTGTTTGATAGTAAGAAGAGTCACTATTGCACTCCCATTGTCATACACAGGGCAAATAGCACTGGCGTCTGTTCCCAGCATGTACAGTGTATTGGACTGAAGAGGATCTACTGTTCTTGTCGGTTTCCTAAGCAGATTTGAACTAGATATGGCCGTGTGTGTAGGAAGCACAGTTCTTTTTTTCTGAGCAAGCTCACTGTTCTGGCACTCTATTTAAGACAGTAGAGTAGAAGAGTGCTCTTTTCTCAAAAGCATACTGTGTTCCTTGTAAGGGCAGCTCGTGTTTGTTTCTCAGTCAGAAATGGAGTTGATTCCCATGAAGTTCTGGTCCTTCAAGCAAGAGTTGTTTTCTGGTAAGAAGAGTCACTATTGCGCTCCCATTGCCATACACAGTGCAAATAGCACTCGCGTCTGTTCCCAGAAAGTACAGTGTATTGGACTAAAGAGGAGCTACTGTTCTTGTCAGTTTCCTAAGCAGAGTTGAACTAGTTATGTCCCCTGTGTGTAGGAAGCACAGTTGTTTTGTCCTGAGTAAGCTCACTGTTCTGGCACTATAGAAAACACAGTAGAGTAGAAGAGTGCTCTTTTCTCAAAAGCAGAGTGTGTTTCTTGTAAGGCGAGCTAGGATTTGTTTCCCAGTCCTTAATGGAGTTGAATCACATGCAGTTTCTGTTCCTAAAAGCAAGAGTTGTTTTGTGGTAAGAAGAGTCACTATGCGCTCCCATTGCCATACACAGTGCAAATAGCACTCGCGTCTGTTCCCAGAAAGTACAGTGTATTGGACTAAAGAGGAGCTACTGTTCTTGTCAGTTTCCTAAGCAGAGTTGAACTAGATATGGCCCTTGTGTGTAGGAAACACAGTTCTTTTGTTCTGAGCAAGTTCAGTGTTCTGGTCCTATAGGAAACATAGTAGAGTAGAAGAGTGCTCTTTTCTCAAAAGCGGAGTATGTTTCTTGTAAGGCGAGCTAGCGATTGTTTCCCAGTCCTAAATGGAGTTGAATCACATGAAGTTTCTGGTCCTATGAGCAAGAGTTGTTTGCTGGTAAGAAGAGTCACTATTGTGCTCCCATTGTCATACACAGGGAAAATAGCACTGGCATCTGTTCCCAGTATGCACAGTGTATTGGAATGAAAAGGATCTACCTTTCTTGTCAGTTTCCTAAGCAGAGTTGAACTAGATATGGCCCGTTTGTGTAGTAAGCACAGTTCTTTTGTTCTGTGCAAGCTCACTGTTTGGACCCCATAGGGAACACAGTAGAGTAGAAGAGTGCTCTTTTCTCAAAAGCAGAGTGTGTTTCTTGTAAAACGAGCTAGCGTTTGTTTTCCAGTCCTAAATTGAGTTGAATCACATGCAGATTTCGGTCCTACGAGGATGAATTGTTTTCTGGTAAGGAAAGTCACTATTGCGCTCCCAATGCCATACACAGTGCAAATAGCACTCTCGTCTGTTCCTAGCAAGTACAGTTTTTGGACTGAAGAGGAGCTACTGTACTTGTCAGTTTCCCAAGCAGAGTTGGACTAGATATGGCCCCTGTGTGTTGGAACCACAGTTCTTTTGTTCTGAGCAAGCTAACTGTTCTTCTGGCACTATAGGAAACACAGTAGAGTAGAAGAGAGCTCTTTTCTCAAAAGCAGAGTGTGTTTCTTGTAAGGTGAGCTACCGTTTGTTTCCCAGTTCTAAATGGAGTTGAATCACATGCAGTTTTTGGGCCTACGAGCAAGAGTTTTTTCTGGTAAGGAAAGTCAATATTGCGCTCTCATTGCGATACACAGTGCAAACAGCACTCGCGTCTGTTCCCAGCAAGTACAGTGTATTGGACTGAAGAGGAGCTACTGTTCTTGTCAGTTTCCTAAGCAAAGTTGAACTAGATATGGCATGTGTGTGTAAGAAGCACAGTTCTTTTTTTCTGAGCAAGCTCACTGTTCTGGCCCTATAGGAAACACAGTAGAGTAAATGAGTGCTCTTTTCTCAAAAGCAGAGTGTGTTTCTTGTAAGGCGAGCTAGCGTTTGTTTTCCAGTCCTAAATGGTGTTGAATCACATGCAGTTTCCGGTCCTACGAGCAAGAATAATTTTCTGGTAAGAAGAGTCACTATTGTGCTCCCATTGCCATACATAGTGCGAATAGCACTCACTTCTGTTCTGAGCAAGTACAGTGTATTGGACTGAAGAGGAGCTACTGTTCTTGTCAGTTTCCTGAGCAGAGTTGAACTAGATATGGCCCGTGTGTGTAGGAATCACCGTTCTTTTGTTCTCAGCAAGCTCACTGTTCTGGCCTTATAGGAAAAATAGTTGAGTAGAAGAGTGCTCTTTTCTCAAAACCAGAGTGTTTTTCTTGTAAGGTGAGCTAGCGTTTGTTTCCCAGTCCTCAATGGAGTTGAATCACATGCAGTTTCTGTTCCTATGAGCAAGAGTTGTTTTCTGGTAAGAAGAGTCACTATTGCGCTCCCATTGCCATACACAGTGCAAATAGTACTCTCATCTGTTCCTAGCAAGTACAGTTTTTGGACTGAAGAGGAGCTACTGTTCTTGTCAGTTTCCTAAGCAGAGTTGAACTAGATATGACCTGTGTATGTAGGAAGCACAGTTCTTTTGTTCTGAGCAAGCTCACTGTTCTGGCCCTATAGGAAACACAGTAGAGTAGAAGAGTGCTCTTTTCTCAAAAGCAGAGTGTGTTTCTTGTAAGGAGAGCTACCGTTTGTTTCCCAGTCCTAAATGGAGTTGAATCACATGCAGTTTTTGGGCCTACGAGCAAGAGTTTTTTCTGGTAAGGAAATTCAATATTGCGCTCTCATTGCGATACACAATGCAAATAGCACTCGCATCTGTTCCCAGCAAGTACAGTGTATTGGACTGAAGAGGAGCTACTGTTCTTGTCAGTTTCCTAAGCAGAGTTGAACTAGATATGGCCTGTGTGTGTAAGAAGCACAGTTCTTTTTTTTCTGAGCAAGCTCACTGTTCTGGCCCTATAGGAAACACAGTAGAGTAAAAGAGTGCTCTTTTCTCAAAAGCAGAGTGTGTTTCTAGTAAGGCAAGCTAGCATTTATTTTCCAGTCCTAAATGGAGTTGAATCACATGCAGTTTCCGGTCCTACGAGCAAGAATAATTTTCTGGTAAGAAGAGTCACTATTGTGCTCCCATTGCCATACATAGTGCAAATAGCACTCGCGTCTGTTCCCAGCAAGTACAGTGTATTGGACTGAAGAGGAGCTACTGTTCTTGTCAGTTTCCTAAGAAGAGTTGAACTAGATATGGCCCGTGTGTGTAGGAAGCACAGTTCTTTTGTTCTGAGCAAGCTCACTGTTCTGGCCCGAAAGGAAACACAGTAGAGAAGAAGAATGCTCATTTCTCAAAAGCAGAGTGTGTTTCATTTAAGGCGAGTTAGTATTTGTTTCCCAGTCCTACATGGAGTTGAATCCCATGCAGTTTTTGTTCCTACCAGCAAGAGTTGTTTTCTGGTAAGAAGAATCACTATTGCGCTCCCATTGCCATACACAGTGCAAATAGCACTCACGTCTGTTCCGAGCAAGTACAGTGTATTGGACTGAAGAGGAGCTACTGTTCTTGTCAGTTTCCTGAGCAGAGTTGAACTAGATATGGCCTGTTTGTGTAGGAAGCACCGTTCTTTTATTCTCAGCAAGCTCACTGTTCTGGCCTTATAGGAAACATAGTTGAGTAGAAGAGTGCTCTTTTTTCAAAACCAGAGTGTTTTTCTTGTAATGCGAGCTAGTGTTTGGTTCCCAATCCTAAATGGAGTTGAATCACAAGCAGTTTCTGGTCCTATGAGCAAGAGTTGTTTTCTGGTAAGAAGAGTCACTATTGTGCTCCCATTGCCAAACAAAGTGCAAATAGCAGTCGCGTCTGTTCCCAGCAAGTATAGGGTATTTGACTGAAGAGGAGCTACTGTTCTTGTCAGTTTCCTAAGCAGAGTTGAACTAGATATGGCCCGTGTGTGTAGGAAGCACAGTTCTTTTGTTCTGAGCAAGCTCACTGTTTGGTCCCCATAGGAAACACAGAAGAGTAGAAGAGTGCTCTTTTCTCAAAAGCAGAGTGTGTTTCATTTAAGGCGAGTTAGTGTTTGTTTTCCAGTCCTACATGGAGTTGAATCCCGTGCAGTTTTTGGTCCTACGAGCAAGAGTTGTTTTCTGGTAAGAAGAGTCACTATTGCGCTCCCATTGCCATGCACAGTGCAAATAGCACTCGCGTCTGTTCCCAGAAAGTACAGTGTATTGGACTAAAGAGGAGCTACTGTTCTTGTCAGTATCCTAAGCAGAGTGGAACTAGTTATGTCCCCTGTGTCTAGGAAGCACAGTTGTTTTGTCCTGAGTAAGCTCACTGTTCTGGCACTATAGAAAACACAGTAGAGTAGAAGAGTGCTCTTTTCTCAAAAGCAGAGTGTGTTTCTTGTAAGGCGAGCTAGGATTTGTTTCCCAGTCCTTAATGTAGTTGAATCACATGCAGTTTCTGTTCCTACAAGCAAGAGTTGTTTTGTGGTAAGAAGAGTCACTATGTGCTCCCATTGCCATAAACAGTGCAAATAGCCCTCCCGTCTGTTCCCAGCAAGTACAGTGAATTGGACTGAAGAGGAGCTACTGTTCTTGTCAGTTTCCTAAGCAGAGTTGAACTAGACATGGCATGTGTGTTTAGGAAGCACAGTTCTTTTGTTCTGAGTAAGCTCACTGTTCTGGCCCTATAGGAAACACAGTAGAGTAGAAGAATGCTCATTTCTCAAAAGCAGAGTGTGTTTCATTTAAGGCGAGTTAGTGTTTGTTTTCCAGTCCTACATGGAGTTGAATCCCATGCAGTTTTTGGTCCTACGAGCAAGAGTTGTTTTCTGGTAAGAAGAGTCACTATTGAGCTCCCATTGCCATACACAGTGCAAATAGCACTCACGTCTGTTCCGAGCAAGTACAGTGTATTGGACTGAAGAGGAGCTACTGTTCTTGTCAGTTTCCTAAGCAGAGTTGAACTGGATATGACCTGTGTATGTAGGAAGCACAGTTCTTTTGTTCTGAGCAAGCTCACTGTTCTGGCCCTATAGGAAACACAGTAGAGTAGAAGAGTGCTCTTTTCTCAAAAGCAGAGTGTGTTTCTTGTAAGGTGAGCTACCGTTTGTTTTCCAGTCGTAAATGGAGTTGAATCACATGCAGTTTTTGGGCCTATGAGCAAGAGTTTTTTCTGGTAAGGAAAGTCAATATTGCGCTCTCATTGCGATACACAGTGCAAATAGCACTCGCATCTGTTCCCAGCAAGTACAGTGTATTGGACTGAAGAGGAGCTACTGTTCTTGTCAGTTTCCTAAGCAGAGTTGAACTAGATATGGCCTGTGTGTGTAAGAAGCACAGTTCTTTTTTTCTGAGCAAGCTCACTGTTCTGGTCCTATAGGAAACGCAGTCGAGTAAATGAGTGCTCTTTTCTCAAAAGCAGAGTGTGTTTCTTGTAAGGCGAGCTAGCGTTTGTTTTCCAGTCCTAAATGGAGTTGAATCACATGCAGTTTCCGGTCCTATGAGCGAGAATAATTTTCTGGTAAGAAGAGTCACTATTGTGCTCCCATTGCCATACATAGTGCAAATAGCACTCGCGTCTGTTCCCAGCTAGTACAGTGTATTGGACTGAAGAGGAGCTACTGTTCTTGTCAGTTTGCTAAGCAGAGTTGAACTAGATATGGCCCGTTGTTTGTAGGAAGCACAGTTCTTTTGTTCTGAGAAAGCTCACTGTTTGGACCCCATAGGAAACACAGTAGAGTAGAAGAGTGCTCTTTTCTCAAAAGCAGAGTGTGTTTCATTTAAGGCGAGTTAGTGTTTGTTTTCCAGTCCTACAACGAGTTGAATCCCATGCAGTTTTTGGTCCTAGGAGCAAGAGTTGTTTTCTGGTAAGAAGAGTCACTATTGCGCTCCCATTGCCATACACAGTGCAAATAGTACTCTCGTCTGTTCCGGGCAAGTACAGTTTTTGGACTGAAGAGGAGCTACTGTTCTTGTCAGTTTCCTAAGCAGAGTTGAACTAGATATGGCCCGTGTGTGTAGGAAGCACAGTTCTTTTGTTCTGAGCAAGCTAACTGTTCTGACACTATAGGAAACACAGTAGAGTAGAAGAATGCTCATTTCTCAAAAGCAGAGTGTGTTTCATTTAAGGCGAGTTAGTGTTTGTTTTCCAGTCCTACATGGAGTTGAATCCCATGGAGTTTTTGGTCCTATGAGCAAGAGTTGTTTTCTGGTAAGAAGAGTCACTATTGAGCTCCCATTGCCATACACAGTGCAAATAGCACTCACGTCTGTTCCGAGCAAGTACAGTGTATTGGACTGAAGAGGAGCTACTGTTCTTGTCAGTTTCCTAAGCAGAGTTGAACTAGATATGACCTGTGTATGTAGGAAGCACAGTTCTTTTGTTCTCAGCAGGCTCACTGTTCTGGCCGTATAGGAAACACAGTAGAGTAGAAGAGTGCTCTTTTCTCAAAACCAGAGTGTGTTCCTTGTAAGGTGAGCTACTGTTTGTTTACCAGTCTTAAATGGAGTTGAATCACATGCAGTTTTTGGGTCTACGAGCAAGAGTTTTTTCTGGTAAGGAAAGTCACTATTGCGCTCTCATTGCGATACACAGTGCAAATAGCACTCGCGTCTGTTGCCAGCAAGTATAGTGTATTTGACTGAAGAGGAGCTACTGTTCTTGTCAGTTTCCTAAGCAGAGTTGAACTAGATATGGCCCGTGTGTGTAAGAAGCACAGTTCTTTTTTCTAAGCAAGCTCACTGTTCTGGCTCTATACAAAACACAGCAGAGTAAATGAGTGCTCTTTTCTCAAAAGCAGAGTGTGTTTCTTGTAAGGCGACTAGCGTTTGTTTTCCAGTCCTAAATGGAGTTGAATCACATGCAGTTTCCAATCCTACAAGCAAGAAAAATTTTCTGGTAAGAAGAGTCACTATTGTGCTCCCATTGCCATACATAGTGCAAATAGCATTCGAGTCTGTTCCCAGCAAGTACATTCTATTGGACTGAAGAGAAGCTACTGTTCTTGTCAGTTTCTAAGCAGAGTTGAACTAGATATGGCCCGTGTGTGTAGGAAGCACAGTTCTTTTGTTCTGAGCAAGCTCAGTGTTTGGACCCCAAAGGAAACACAGTAGAGTAGAAGAGTGCTCTTTTCTCAAAAGCAGAGTGTGTTTCTTGTAAGGCGAGCTAGCATTTGTTTTCTAGTCCTAAATTGAGTTGAATCACATGCAGTTTTTGGGCCTACGAACAAGAGTTTTTTCTGGTAAGGAAAGTCAATATTGCGTTCTCATTGCAATACACAGTGCAAATAGCACTCGCGTCTGTTCCCAGCAAGTACAGTGTATTGGACTGAAGAGGAGCTACTGTTCTTGTCAGTTTCCTGAGCAGAGTTGAACTAGATATGGCCCGTGTGTGTAAGAAGCACAGTTCTTTTTTCTGAGCAAGCTCACTGTTCTGGCCCTATAGGAAACACAGTAGAGTAAATGAGTGATCTTTTCTCAAAAGCAGAGAGTGTTTCATTTAAGGCGAGTTAGTGTTTGTTTTCCAGTCCTACATGGAGTTGAATCCCATGCAGTTTTTGGTCCTACGAGCAAGAGTCGTTTTCTGGTAAGAAGAGTCACTGTTGCGCTCCCATTGCCATACACAGTGCAAATAGTACACTCGTCTGTTCCTAGCAAGTACAGTTTTGGGACTGAAGAGGTGGTACTATTCTTGTGAGTTTCCTAAGCAGAGTTGAACTAGATATGACCTGTTTATGTAGGAAGCACAGTTCTTTTGTTCTGAGCAAGCTCACTGTTCTGGCCCTATAGGAAACACAGTACAGTAGAAGAATGCTCATTTCTCAAAAGCAGAGTGTGTTTCATTTAAGGCGAGTTAGTGTTTGTTTCCCAGTACTACATGGAGTTGAATCCCATGCAGTTTTTGGTCCTACGAGCAAGAGTTGTTTTCTGGTAAGAAGAATCACTATTGCGCTCCCATTGCCATACACAGTGCAAATAGCACTCACGTCTGTTCCGAGCAAGTACAGTGTATTGGACTGAAGAGGAGCTACTGTTCTTGTCAGTTTCCTAAGCAGATTTGAACTAGATATGGCCCGTGTGTGTAGGAAGCACCGTTCTTTTTTTCTCACCAAGCTCACTGTTCTGGCCTTATAGGAAACATAGTTGAGTAGAAGAGTGCTCTTTTCTCCAAAGCAGAGTGTGTTTCTTGTAAGGCGAGCTAGCGTTTGTTTCCCAGTCCTAAATGGAGTTGAATCACATGCAGTTTCTGGTCCTACGAGCAAGAGTTCTTTTCTGGTAAGAAGAGTCACTATTGTTCTCCCATTGCCAAACAAAGTACAAATAGCAATCCCGTCTGTTCCCAGCAAGGATAGTGTATTTGACTGAAGAGTAGCTACTGTTCTTGTGAGTTTCCTAAGCAGAGATGAACTAGATATGGCCCGGGTGTGTAGGAAGCACAGTTCTTTTGTTGTGAGCAAGCTCACTGTTTGGACCCCATTGGAAACACAGTAGAGTAGAAGAGTGCTCTTTTCTCAAAAGCAGAGTGTGTTTCTTGTAAGGCGAGCTAGCGTTTGTTTCCCAGTCCTAAATGGAGTTGAAACACAGGCAGTTTTTGGTCCTACGAGCAAGAGTTGTTTTATGGTAAGAAGAGTTACTATTGCACTCCCATTGTCATACACAGGGCAAATAGCACTGGCGTCTGTTCCCAGCATGCACAGTGTATTGGACTGAAGAGGATCTACTGTTCTTGTCAGTTTCCTAAGGAGAATTGAACTAATTATGGCCGTGTGTGTAGGAAGCACAGTTCTTTTGTTCTGAGCAAGCTCACTGTTCTGGCACTCTAGGAAACACAATAGAGTAGAAGAATGCTCTTTTCTCAAAAGCATGCTGTGTTCCTTGTAAGGCAAGATAGTGTTTGTTTCGCAGTCAGAAATGGAGTTGAATCCCATGAAGTTCTGGTCCTTCAAGCAAGAGTAGTTTTCTGGTAAGAAGAGTCACTATGAGCTCCCATTGCCATACACAGTGCAAATAGCACTCACGTCTGTTCCCAGCAAGTACAGTGTATTGGACTGAAGAGGAGCTACTGTTCTTGTCAGTTTCCTAAGCAGAGTTGAACTAGATATGGCCCGTGTGTGTAGGAAGCACAGTTCTTTTGTTCTGAGCAAGCTCACTGTTTGGACCCCATAGGAAACACAGTAGAGTAGAAGAGTGCTCTTTTCTCAAAAGCAGAGTGTGTTACTTGTAAGGCGAACTAGCGTTTTTTTTCCTGTCCTAAATTGAGTTGAATCACATGAAGATTGTGGTCCTACGAGGATGAATTGTTTTCTGATAAGGAAAGTCACTGTTGCGCTCCCATTGCCATACACAGTGCAAATAGCACTCTCGTCTGTTCCTAGCAAGTACAGTTTTTGGACTGAAGAGGAGCTAATGTTCTTGTCAGATTCCTAAGCAGAGTTGAACTAGATATGGCCCCTGTGTGTTGGAAGCACAGTTCTTTTGTTCTGAGCAAGCTAACTGTTCTTCTGGCATTATAGGAAACACAGTACAGTAGAAGAGTGCTCTTTTCTCAAAAGCAGAGTGTGTTTCTTGTAAGGAGAGCTAGCGTTTGTTTCCCATTCCTAAATGGAGTTGAATCACTTGCAGTTTTTGGTCATACGAGTAGGAGTTGTTTTATGGTAAGAAGAGTCACTATTGCACTCTCATTGTGATACCCAGTGCAAATAGCACTCGCATCTGTTCCCAGCAAGTACAGTGTATTGAACTGAAGAGGAGCTACTGTTCTTGTCAGTTTCCTAAGCAGAGTTGAACTAGATATGGCCCCTGTGTGTAGGAAGCACCGTTCTTTTGTTCTGAGCAAGCTCACTGTTCTGGCCCTATAGAAAACACAGTACAGTAGAAGAGTGCTCTTTTCTCAAAAGCAGAGTGTTTTTCATGTAAGGCGAGCTAGCGTTTGTTTCCCAGTCCTAAATGGAGTTGAATCACATGCAGTTTCTGGTCCTATGAGGAAGAATTGTTTTCTGGTAAGGAAAGTCACTATTGTGCTCCCATTGCCATACACAGTGCAAATAGTACTCTCGTCTGTTCCTAGCAAGTACAGTTTTTGGACTGAAGAGGAGCTACTGTTCTTGTCAGTTTCCTAAGCAGAGTTGAACTAGATATGGCCCCTGTGTGTTGGAAGCACAGTTCTTTTGTTCTGAGCAAGCTCACTGTTCTGGCACTAAAGGAAATAGAGTAGAAGAATGCTCATTTCTCAAAAGCAGAGTGTGTTTCATTTAAGGCGAGTTAGTGTTTGTTTTCCAGTCCTACATGGAGTTGAATCCCATGCAGTTTTTGGTCCTACGAGCAAGAGTTGTTTTCTGGTAAGAAGAGTCACTATTGAGCTCCCATTGCCATACACAGTACAAATAGCACTCTCGTCTGTTCTGAGCAAGTACAGTGTATTGGACTGAAGAGGAGCTACTGTTCTTGTCAGTTTCCTAAGCAGAGTTGAACTAGATATGACCTGTGTATGTAGGAAGCACAGTTCTTTTGTTCTGAGCAAGCTCACTGTACTGGCCCTATAGGAAACACAGTAGAGTAGAAGAGTGCTCTTTTCTCAAAAGCAGAGTGTGTTTCATGTAAGGCGAGCTAGCGTTTCTTTCCCAGTCCTAAATGGAGTTGAATCAAATGCAGTTTCTGGTCCTATGAGGAAGAATTTTTTTCTGGTAAGAAGAGTCACTATTGTGCTCCCATTGCCATACACAGTGCAAATAGCACTCATGTCTGTTCCCAGAAAGTACAGTGTATTGGACTGAAGAGGAGCTACTGTTCTTGTCAGTTTCCTAAGCAGACTTGAACTAGATATGGCCCGTGTGTGTAGGAAGCACAGTTCTTTTGTTCTGAGCAAGCTCACTGTTTGGACCCCATAGGAAACACAGTACAGTAGAAGAGTGCTCTTATCTCAAAAGCAGAGTGTGTTTCTTGTAAGGCGAGCTAGCGTTTTTTTTCCTGTCCTAAATTGAGTTTAATCACATGCAGATTTTGGTCCTATGAGGATGAATTGTTTTCTGGTAAGGAAAGTCACTATTGCGCTCCCATTGCCATACACAGCGCAAATAGCACTCTCATCTGTTCCTAGCAAGTACAGTTTTTGGACTGAAGAGGAGCTACTGTTCTTATCAGTTTCCTAAGCAGAGTTGAACTAGATATGGCTCCTGTGTGTTGGAAGCACAGTTCTTTTGCTCTGAGCAAGCTAACTGTTCTTCTGGCACTATAGAAAACACAGTAGAGTAGAAGAGTGCTCTTTTCTCAAAAGCAGAGTGTGTTTCTTGTAAGGAGAGCTAGCGTTTGTTTCCCAGTCCTAAATGGAGTTGAATCACATGCAGATTTTGGTCCTTCGAGCAAGAGTTGTTTTCTGGTAAGGAAGGTCAATATTGCGCTCTCATTGCGATACCCAATGCAAATAGCATTCGCGTCTGTTCCCAGAAAGTACAGTGTATTGGACTGAAGAGGAGCTACTGTTCTTTTCAGTTTCCTAAGCAGAGTTGAAGTAGATATGGCCCTTGTGTGTAGGAAGCACAGTTCTTTTTTTCTGAGCAAGCTCACAGTTCTGGCCCTATAGGAAACTCAGTAGAGTAGAAGAGTGCTCTTTTCTCAAAAGCAGAGTGTTTTTCATGTAAGGCGAGGTAGCGTTTGTTTCCCAGTCCTAAATGGATTTGAATCACATGCAGTTTCTGGTCCTATGAGAGAGAATTGTTTTCTGCTAAGAAGAGCCACTTTTGTGCTCCCCATTGCCATACACAGTGAAAATAGCATTCGCGTCTGTTCCCAGAAAGTACAGTGTATTGGACTGAAGAGGAGCTACTGTTCTTGTCAGTTTTCTAAGCAGAGTTGAACTAGATATGGCCCGTGTGTGTAGGAAGCACAGTTCTTTTGTTCTGAGCAAGCTCACTGTTTGGACCCCTTAGGAAACACAGTAGAGTACAAGAGTGCTCTTTTCTCAAAAGCAGAGTGTGTTTCATTTAAGGCCAGTTAGTGTTTGTTTTCCAGTCCTACATGGAGTTGAATCCCATGCAGTTTTTGGTCCTACGAGCAAGAGATGTTTTCTGCTAAGAAGAGTCACTATTGCGCTCCAATTGCCATACACAGTGCAAATAGCACTCCCGTCTGTTCCCAGCAAGTACAGTGTATTGATCTGAAGAGGAGCTACTGTTCTTGTCAGTTTCCTAAGCAGAGTTGAACTAGATATGGCCCGTGTGTGTAGGAAGCACCGTTCTTTTGTTCTCAGCAAGCTCATTGTTCTGGCCATATAGGAAACAGAAGAGTAAGAGAGTGCTCTTTTCTCAAAACCAGAGTGTTTTTCTTGTAAGGCGAGCTAGCGTTTGTTTCCCAGTCCTAAATGGAGTTGAATCACATGCAGTTTTTGGTCCTAGGAGCAAGAGTTGTTTTCTGGTAAGAAGAGTCACTATTGTGTTCCCATTGACAAACAAACTGCAAATAGCACTCGCATCTGTTCCCAGGAAGTATAGTGTATTTGACGGAAGAGGAGCTACTGTTCTTGTCAGTTTCCTAAGCAGAGTTGAACTAGATATGGCCCGTGTGTGTAGGAAGCACAGTTCTTTTGTTCTGAGCAAGCTCATGGTTCTTACCCCTTAGGAAACACAGTAGAGTAGAAGAGTGCTCTTTTCTCAAAAGCATAGTGTGTTTCTTGTAAGGCAAGCTAGCGTTTGTTTCCCAGTCCTAAATGGAGTTGAATCACATGCAGTTTTTGTTCCTATGAGCAAGAGTTGTTTTATGGTAAGAAGAGGCACTATTGCACTCCCATTGTCATACACAGGGCAAATAGCACTGGCGTCTGTTCCCAGCATGTACAGAGTATTGGACTGAAGAGGATCTAGTGTTCTTGTCAGTTTCCTAAGCAGAATTGAACTAGATATGGCCGTGTGTGTAGGAAGCACAGTTCTTTTGTTCTGAGCAAGCTCACTGTTCTGGCACTCTAGGAAACACAGTAGAGTAGAAGAGTGCTCTTTTCTCAAAAGCATACTGTGTTCCTTTTAAGGCGAGCTAGTGTTTGTTTCTCAGTCAGAAATGGAGTTGAATCCCATGAAGTGCTGGTCCTTTAAGCAAGAGTTGTTTTCTTGTAAGAAGAGTCACTATGCGCTCCCATTGCCATACACAGTGCAAATAGCACTCCCGTCTGTTCCCAGCAAGTACAGTGAATTGGACTGAAGAGGAGCTACTGTTCTTGTCAGTATCCTAAGCAGAGTTGAACTAGATATGGCCCCTGTGTGTAGGAAGCACAGTTCTTTTGTTCTGAGCAAGCTCACTGTTCTGGTCCTATAGGAAACACAGTAGAGTAGAAGTGTTCTCTTTTCTCAAAAGCAGAGTGTGTTTCTTGTAAGGCGAGCTAGCGTTTGTTTCCCAGTCCTAAATGGAGTTGAATCACATGAAGTTTCTGGTGTTATGAGCAAGAGTTGTTTGCTGGTAAGAAGAGTCACTATTGTGCTCCCATTGTCATACACAGGGCAAATAGCACTGGCGTCTGTTCCCAGCCTGTACAGTGTATTGGACTGAAGGGGATCTAACATTCTTGTCAGTTTCCTAAGCACAATTGAACTAAATATGGCCCGTGTGTGTAGGAATCACAGTTCTTTTGTTCTGAGCAAGCTCACTCTTCTGGCCATATAGGAAACACAGTAGAGTAAATGAGTGCTCTTTTCTCAAAAACAGAGTTTGTTTCATGTAAGGCAAAGTAGCATTTGTTTCCCAGTCCTAAATGGAGTTGAATCACATGCAGTTTCTGGCCTACGAGCAAGAGTTGTTTTCTGGTAAGAAGAGTCACTGTTGCGCTCCCATTGCCATACACAGTGCAAATAGCACTCACGTCTGTTCCGAGAAAGTACAGTGTATTGGACTGAAGAGGAGCTACTGTTCTTGTCAGTTTCCTAAGCAGAGTTGAACTAGATATGACCCCTGTGTGTAGGAAGCGCAGTTCTTTTGTTCTGAGGAAGCTCACTGTTCTGGCCCTATAGGAAACACAGTACAGAAGTAGAGTGCTTTTTTCTCAAAAGCAGAGTGTGTTTCATGTAAGGCGAGCTAGCATTTGTTTCCCAGTCCTAAATGGAGTTGAATCACATGCAGTTTCTGGTCCTATGAGGAAGAATTGTTTTCTGGTAAGAAGAGTCACTATTGTGCTCCCCTTTGCCATACACAGTGCAAATAGCTCTGGCGTCTGTTCCCAGCAAGTACAGTGTATTGGACTGAAGAGGTGCTACTGTTCTTGTCAGTTTCCTAAGCAGAGTTGAACTAGATATGGCCCGTGTGTGTAGGAAGCACAGTTCTTTTGGTCTGAGCAAGCTCACTGTTTGGACCCCATAGGAAACACAGTAGAGTAGAAGAGTGCTCTTTTCTCAAAAGCAGAGTGTGCTTCATTTAAGGCGAGTTAGTGTTTGTTTTCCAGTCCTACATGGAGTTGAATCCCATGCAGTTTTTGGTCCTACGGGCAAGACTTGTTTTCTGGTATGAAGAGTCACTATTGCGCTCCCATTGCCATACACAGTACAAATAGTACTCTCGTCTGTTCCTAGCAAGTACAGTTTTTGGACTGAAGAGGAGCTACTGTTCTTGTCAGTTTCCTAAGCAGAGTTGAACTAGATATGGCCCCTGTGTGTTGGAAGCACAGTTCTTTTGTTCTGAGCAAGCTAACTGTTCTGGCATTATAGGAAACAGAGTAGAGTAGAATAATGCTCATTTCTCAAAAGCAGAGTGTGTT
>NW_026736092.1:0-84324 GCF_949786415.1 Peromyscus eremicus
CATGGAGGTGTGAGCACAGAACTGTTAGAATGAGTGTGTCTCTGTGGAGGTGTGCACACTGAACTGTTAGAATGAGTGTGCCCACATGGTGGTGTGCACACTGAACTGTTAGAATGACTGTGTCCACAAGGAGGTTTGCACACTGAACTGTTAGAATGATTGTGTCCACATGGGGGTGTGCACACTGAACTTTTAGAATGTGTGTGTCCCTGTGGAGGTGTGCACACTGAACTGTTAGAATGAGTGTGTCCACATGGAGGTTTGCACACTGAACTGTTAGAATGAGTGTGCCCACATTGAGGTGAGAACACTGAATTGCTGGAATGAGTGTGTCCACATGGAGGTGTGCACACTGAACTGTTGGAATGAGTGTGCCCACATGGAGGTGTGTACACTGAAGTGTTAGAATGATTGTGTCCACATGGAGGTGTGCACACTGAACTGTTAGATTGACTGTGTTCACATGGAGGTGTGCACTTTGAACTGTTAGAATGAGTGTGTCCACAAGGAGGTGTGCATCCTGAACTGTTAGAATGAGTGTGTCCACATGCAGGTGTGCACACTGAACTGTTAGAATGAGTGTGTCCACATGGAGGTGTGCACACTGAACTGTTAGAATGAGTGTGCCCCTTGGAGGTTTGCACACTGAAATGTTAGAATGAGTGTGTCCACATGGAGGTGTGCACACTGAAGTGTTAGAATTTGTCCACATGGAGGTTGGCACACTGAACTGATAGAATGAGTGTGCCCACATGTAGGTGTGCACACTGAACTGTTAGAATGTGTGTGTCCACATGGAGGTGTGCACACTGAACTGTTAGAATGAGTGTGCCCACATGGAGATGTGCACACTGAACTGTTAGAATGAGTGTGCCCACATGGAGGTGTGCACACTGAGCTGTTAGAATGAGTGTGCCCACATGGAGTTGTGCACAGTGAACTGTTAGAATGAGTGTGCCCACATGGAGGAGTGCACACTGAACTGTTAGAATGAGTGTGACCACATGGAGTTGTGCACACTGAACTGTTAGAATGACTGTGTCCACATGGAGGTGTGAGCACAGAACTGTTAGAATGAGTGTGTCTCTGTGGAGGTGTGCACACTGAACTGTTAGAATGAGTGTGCCCACATGGTGGTGTGCACACTGAACTGTTAGAATGAGTGTGTCCACATGGAGGTGTGCACACTGAACTGTTAGAATGAGTGTGTCCACCTGGAGTTGTGCACACTGAACTGTTAGAATGAGTGTGTCCACCTGGATTTGTGCACACTGAACTGTTAGATTGAGTGTGTCCACATGGAGGTGTGCACACTGAACTGTTAGAATGAGTGTGTCCACATGGAGGTGTGCACACTGAACTGTTAGAATTGGTGTGTCCACATGGAGGTGTGCACACTGAACTGTTAGAATGAGTGTGTCCACATGGAGGTGTGCACACTGAACTGTTAGAATGGGTGTGTCCACATGGAGGTGTGCACACTGAACTGTTAGAATGAGTGTGTACACATGGAGGTGTGCACAATGAACTGTGTAGTATGAGTGTCCCCACATGGAGGTGTGCACACTGAACTGTTAGAATGAGTGTGCCCACATGGAGGTGTGCACACTGAACTGTTAGAATGAGTGTGCCCACATGGAGCCGGGCACACTGAACTGTTAGAATGAGTGTGTCCACATGGAGGTGTGCACACTGAACTGTTAGAATGAGTGTGCCCACATGGAGTTGTGCACACTGAACTATTAGAATGACTGTGTCCACATGGAGGTGTGCACACAGAACTGCTAGAATGACTGTGTCCACATGGAGGTGTGCACACTGAACTGTTAGAATGAGTGTGCCCACATGGAGTTGTGCACACTGAACTGTTAGAATGACTGTGTCCACATGGAGGTGTGCACACAGAACTGTTAGAATGACTGTGTCCACATGGAGGTGTGCACACTGAACTGTTAGAATGAGTGTGTCCCTGTGGAGAAATGCACACTGAACTGTTAGAATGAGTGTGCCCACATGGAGGTGTGCACACTGAACTGTTAGAATGAGTGTGTCCACATGGAGGTGTGCACACTGAACTGTTAGAATGAGTGTATCCCTGTGGAGGTGTGCAAACTGAACTGTTAGAATGAGTGTGTCCACATGGAGGTGTGCACACTGAACTGTTAGAATGAGTGTATCCCTGTGGAGGTGTGCAAACTGAACTGTTAGAATGAGTGTGTCCACATGGAGGTGTGCACACTGAACTGTTAGAATGAGTGTGTCCACATGGAGGTGTGCACACTGAACTGTTAGAATGAGTGTGTCCACATGGAGGTGTGCACACTGAACTGTTAGATTGAGTGTGTCCCTTTGGAGGTGTGCACACTGAACTGTTAGAATGAGTGTGCCCACATGGAGGTGTGCACACTGAACTGTTAGAATGAGTGTGCCCACATGGAGGTGTGCACACTGAACTGTTAGAATGAGTGTGTCCATATGGAGGTGTGCACACTGAACTGTTAGAATGAGTGTGCCCACATGGAGTTGTGCACACTGAACTGTTAGAATGAGTGTGTCCACATGGAGGTGTGCACACTGAACTGTTAGAATGAGTGTGCCCACATGGAGTTGTGCACACTGAACTGTTAGAATGACTGTGTCCACATGGAGGTTTGCACACTGAACTGTTAGAATGAGTGTGTCCACATGGAGGTGTGCACACTGAACTGTTAGAATGAGTGTGTCCACATGGAGGTGTGCACACTGAACTGTTAGAATGAGTGTGCCCACATGGAGTTGTGCACACTGAACTGTTAGAATGACTGTGTCCACATGGAGGTTTGCACACTGAACTGTTAGAATGAGTGTGTCCACATGGAGGTGTGCACACTGAACTGTTAGAATGAGTGTGCCCACATGGAGTTGTGCACACTGAACTGTTAGAATGACTGTGTCCACATGGAGGTTTGCACACTGAACTGTTAGAATGACTGTGTCCACATGGAGGTGTGCACACTGAACTGTTAGAATGAGTGTGTCCACATGGAGGTGTGCACACTGAACTGTTAGAATGAGTGTGTCCACATGGAGGTGTGCACACTGAACTGTTAGAATGAGTATGTCCCTGTGGAGGTGTGCACACTGAAATGTTAGAATGAGTGTGTCCACATAGACGTGTGCACACTGAAGTGTTAGAATTTGTCCACATGGAGGTGTGCACACTGAACTGTTAGAATGAGTGTGCCCACATGGAGGTGGGCACACTGAACTGTTAGAATGAGTGTGCCCACATGGAGGTGTGCACACTGAACTGTTAGAATGTGTGTGTCCACATGGAGGTGTGCACAATGAACTGTTAGAATGAGTGTGCCCACAGGGAGGTGTGCACACTGAACTGTTAGAATGATTGTGCCCACATGGAGGTGTGCACACTGAACTGTTAGAATGAGTGTGCCCACATGGAAGTGTGCACACTGAACTGTTAGAATGAGTGTGTCCACATGGAGGTGTGCACACTGAACTGTTAGAATGAGTGTAACCCTGTGGAGGTGTGCAAACCGAAATGTTAGAATGAGTGTGTCCACATGGAGGTGTGCACACTGAACTGTTAGAATGAGTGTGTCCACATGGAGGTGTGCACACTGAACTGTTGGAATGAGTGTGCCAGAATGGAGGTGTGCACACTGAACTGTTAGAATGATTGTGTCCACATGGAGGTGTGCACACTGAACTGTTAGAATGAGTGTGTCCACATGGAGGTGTGCACACTGAACTGTTAGAATGAGTGTGTCCACATGGAGGTGTGCACACTGAACTGTTAATATGAATGTATCCCTGTGGAGGTGTGCAAAATTAACTTAGAATGAGTGTGTCCACATTGAGGTGTGCACACTGAACTGTTAGAATGAGTGTGTCCACATGGAGGTGTGCACACTGAACTGTTAGATTGAGTGTGTCCCTTTGGAGGTGTGCACACTGAACTGTTAGAATGAGTGTGCCCACATGGAGGTGTGCACACTGAACTGTTAGAATGAGTGTGCCCACATGGAGGTGTGCACACTGAACTGTTAGAATGAGTGTGTCCATATGGAGGTGTGCACACTGAACTGTTAGAATGAGTGTGCCCACATGGAGTTGTGCACACTGAACTGTTAGAATGAGTGTGTCCACATGGAGGTGTGCACACTGAACTGTTAGAATGAGTGTGCCCACATGGAGTTGTGCACACTGAACTGTTAGAATGACTGTGTCCACATGGAGGTGTGCACACTGAACTGTTAGAATGAGTGTGTCCACATGGAGGTGTGCACACTGAACTGTTAGAATGAGTGTGTCCACATGGAGGTGTGCACACTGAACTGTTAGAATGAGTGTGCCCACATGGAGTTGTGCACACTGAACTGTTAGAATGACTGTGTCCACAAGGAGGTTTGCACACTGAACTGTTAGAATGACTGTGTCCACATGGGGGTGTGCACACTGAACTTTTAGAATGTGTGTGTCCCTGTGGAGGTGTGCACACTGAACTGTTAGAATGAGTGTGTCCACATGGAGGTTTGCACACTGAACTGTTAGAATGAGTGTGCCCACATTGAGGTGAGAACACTGAATTGCTGGAATGAGTGTGTCCACATGGAGGTGTGCACACTGAACTGTTGGAATGAGTGTGCCCACATGGAGGTGTGTACACTGAAGTGTTAGAATGATTGTGTCCACATGGAGGTGTGCACACTGAACTGTTAGATTGACTGTGTTCACATGGAGGTGTGCACTTTGAACTGTTAGAATGAGTGTGTCCACAATGAGGTGTGCATCCTGAACTGTTAGAATGAGTGTGTCCACATGCAGGTGTGCACACTGAACTGTTAGAATGAGTGTGTCCACATGGAGGTGTGCACACTGAACTGTTAGAATGAGTGTGCCCCTTGGAGGTGTGCACACTGAAATGTTAGAATGAGTGTGTCCACATGGAGGTGTGCACACTGAAGTGTTAGAATTTGTCCACATGGAGGTGTGCACACTGAACTGTTAGAATGAGTGTGTCCACATGGAGGTGTGCACACTGAACTGTTGGAATGAGTGTGCCCACATGGAGGTGTGCACACTGAACTGTTAGAATGATTGTGTCCACATGGAGGTGTGCACACTGAACTGATAGAATGACTGTGTTCACATGGAGGTGTGCACTTTGAACTGTTAGAATAAGTGTGTCCACATGGAGGTGTGCACACTGAACTGTTAGAATGAGTGTGTCCACATGGAGGTGTGCACACTGAACTGTTAGAATGAGTGTGTCCACATGGAGGTGTGCACACTGAACTGTTAGAATGAGTGTGCCCACATGGAGGTGTGCACACTGAACTGTTAGAATGAGTGTGCCCACATGGAGGTGTGCACACTGAACTGTTAGAATGAGTGTGTCCACATGGAGGTGTGCACACTGAACTGTTAGAATGAGTATGTCCCTGTGGAGGTGTGCACACTGAAATGTTAGAATGAGTGTGTCCACATAGACGTGTGCACACTGAAGTGTTAGAATTTGTCCACATGGAGGTGTGCACACTGAACTGTTAGAATGAGTGTGCCCACATGGAGGTGGGCACACTGAACTGTTAGAATGAGTGTGCCCACATGGAGGTGTGCACACTGAACTGTTAGAATGTGTGTGTCCACATGGAGGTGTGCACAATGAACTGTTAGAATGAGTGTGCCCACAAGGAGGTGTGCACACTGAACTGTTAGAATGATTGTGCCCACATGGAGGTGTGCACACTGAACTGTTAGAATGAGTGTGCCCACATGGAAGTGTGCACACTGAACTGTTAGAATGAGTGTGTCCACATGGAGGTGTGCACACTGAACTGTTAGAATGAGTGTAACCCTGTGGAGGTGTGCAAACCGAAATGTTAGAATGAGTGTGTCCACATGGAGGTGTGCACACTGAACTGTTAGAATGAGTGTGTCCACATGGAGGTGTGCACACTGAACTGTTGGAATGAGTGTGCCAGAATGGAGGTGTGCACACTGAACTGTTAGAATGATTGTGTCCACATGGAGGTGTGCACACTGAACTGTTAGAATGAGTGTGTCCACATGGAGGTGTGCACACTGAACTGTTAGAATGAGTGTGTCCACATGGAGGTGTGCACACTGAACTGTTAATATGAGTGTATCCCTGTGGAGGTGTGCAAAATTAACTGTTAGAATGAGTGTGTCCACATTGAGGTGTGCACACTGAACTGTTAGAATGTATGTGTCCACATGGAGGTGTGCACACTGAAATGTTAGAATGAGTTTGTCCACATGGATGTGTGCACACTGAACTGTTAGATTGAGTGTGTCCCTTTGGAGGTGTGCACACTGAACTGTTAGAATGAGTGTGTCCACATGGAGGTTTGCACACTGAACTGTTAGAATGAGTGTGCCCACATGGAGGTGAGAACACTGAACTGCTGGAATGAGTGTATCCACATGGAGGTGTGCACACTGAACTGCTGGAATGAGTGTGCCCACATGGATGTGTGCACACTGAACTGTTGGAATGAGTGTGCCCACATGGAGGTGTGCACACTGAACTGTTAGAATGATTGTGTCCACATGGAGGTGTGCACACTGAACTGTTAGAATGTGTGTGTCCACATGGAGGTGTGCACACTGAACTGTTAGAATGAGTGTGTTCACATGGAGGTGTGCACACTGAACTGTTAGAATGTGTGTGTCCACATGGAGGTTTGCACAATGAACTGTTAGAATGAGTGTGCCCACATGGAGGTGAGAACACTGAACTGCTGAAATGAGTGTGTCCACATGGAGGTGTGCACACTGAACTGTTGGAATGAGTGTGCCCACATGGAGGTGTGCACACTGAACTGTTAGAATGATTGTGTCCACATGGAGGTGTGCACACTGAACTGATAGAATGACTGTGTTCACATGGAGGTGTGCACTTTGAACTGTTAGAATGAGTGTGTCCACATGGAGGTGTGCACACTGAACTGTTAGAATGAGTGTGTCCACATGGAGGTGTGCACACTGAACTGTTAGAATGAGTGTGTCCATATGGAGGTGTGCACACTGAACTGTTAGAATGAGTGTGCCCACATGGAGGTGTGCACACTGAACTGTTAGAATGAGTGTGCCCACATGGAGGTGTGCACACTGAACTGTTAGAATGAGTGTGTCCACATGGAGGTGTGCACACTGAACTGTTAGAATGAGTGTGCCCACATGGAGGTGGGCACACTGAACTGTTAGAATGAGTGTGTCCACATGGAGGTGTGCACACTGAACTGTTAGAATGAGTGTGCCCACATGGAGTTGTGCACAGTGAACTGTTAGAATGACTGTGTCCACATGGAGGTTTGCACACTGAACTGTTAGAATGAGTGTGCCCACATGGAGGTGTGCACACTGAACTGTTAGAATGAGTGTGCCCACATGGAGGTTAGCACACTGAACTGTTAGAATGTGTGTGCCCACATGGAGGTGTGCACACTGAACTGTTAGAATGAGTGTGTCCACATGGAGGTATGCACACTGAACTGTTAGAATGAGTGTGTCCACATGGAGGTGTGCACACTGAACTGTTAGAATGAGTGTGTCCACATGGAGGTGTGCACACTGAACTGTTAGAATGAGTGTGCCCACATGGAGATGTGCACACTGAACTGTTAGATGAGTGTGTCCACATGGAGGTGTGCACACTGAACTGTTAGAATGAGTGTCCCCACATGGAGGTGTGCACACTGAATTGTTAGAATGAGTGTGCGCACATGGAGGTTGGCACACTGAATTGTTAGAATGAGTGTGCGCACATGGAGGTTGGCACACTGAACTGATAGAATGAGTGTGCCCACATGTAGGTGTGCACACTGAACTGTTAGAATGTGTGTGTCCACATGGAGGTGTGCACACTGAACTGTTAGAATGAGTGTGCCCACATGGAGATGTGCACACTGAACTCTTAGAATGAGTGTGCCCACATGGAGGTGTGCACACTGAGCTGTTAGAATGAGTGTGCCCACATGGAGTTGTGCACAGTGAACTGTTAGAATGAGTGTGCCCACATGGAGGAGTGCACACTGAACTGTTAGAATGAGTGTGACCACATGGAGTTGTGCACACTGAACTGTTAGAATGACTGTGTCCACATGGAGGTGTGAGCACAGAACTGTTAGAATGAGTGTGTCTCTGTGGAGGTGTGCACACTGAACTGTTAGAATGAGTGTGCCCACATGGTGGTGTGCACACTGAACTGTTAGAATGACTGTGTCCACAAGGAGGTTTGCACACTGAACTGTTAGAATGATTGTGTCCACATGGGGGTGTGCACACTGAACTTTTAGAATGTGTGTGTCCCTGTGGAGGTGTGCACACTGAACTGTTAGAATGAGTGTGTCCACATGGAGGTGTGCACACTGAACTGTTGGAATGAGTGTGCCCACATGGAGGTGTGTACAATGAAGTGTTAGAATGATTGTGTCCACATGGAGGTGTGCACACTGAACTGTTAGATTGACTGTGTTCACATGGAGGTGTGCACTTTGAACTGTTAGAATGAGTGTGTCCACAAGGAGGTGTGCATCCTGAACTGTTAGAATGAGTGTGTCCACATGCAGGTGTGCACACTGAACTGTTAGAATGAGTGTGTCCACATGGAGGTGTGCACACTGAACTGTTAGAATGAGTGTGCCCCTTGGAGGTTTGCACACTGAAATGTTAGAATGAGTGTGTCCACATGGAGGTGTGCACACTGAAGTGTTAGAATTTGTCCACATGGAGGTTTGCACACTGAACTGATAGAATGAGTGTGCCCACATGTAGGTGTGCACACTGAACTGTTAGAATGTGTGTGTCCACATGGAGGTGTGCACACTGAACTGTTAGAATGAGTGTGCCCACATGGAGATGTGCACACTGAACTGTTAGAATGAGTGTGCCCACATGGAGGTGTGCACACTGAGCTGTTAGAATGAGTGTGCCCACATGGAGTTGTGCACAGTGAACTGTTAGAATGAGTGTGCCCACATGGAGGAGTGCACACTGAACTGTTAGAATGAGTGTGACCACATGGAGTTGTGCACATTGAACTGTTAGAATGACTGTGTCCACATGGAGGTGTGAGCACAGAACTGTTAGAATGAGTGTGTCTCTGTGGAGGTGTGCACACTGAACTGTTAGAATGAGTGTGCCCACATGGTGGTGTGCACACTGAACTGTTAGAATGAGTGTGTCCACATGGAGGTGTGCACACTGAACTGTTAGAATGAGTGTGTCCACCTGGAGTTGTGCACACTGAACTGTTAGAATGAGTGTGTCCACCTGGATTTGTGCACACTGAACTGTTAGATTGAGTGTGTCCACATGGAGGTGTGCACACTGAACTGTTAGAATGAGTGTGTCCACATGGAGGTGTGCACACTGAACTGTTAGAATTGGTGTGTCCACATGGAGGTGTGCACACTGAACTGTTAGAATGAGTGTGTCCACATGGAGGTGTGCACACTGAACTGTTAGAATGGGTGTGTCCACATGGAGGTGTGCACACTGAACTGTTAGAATGAGTGTGTACACATGGAGGTGTGCACAATGAACTGTGTAGTATGAGTGTCCCCACATGGAGGTGTGCACACTGAACTGTTAGAATGAGTGTGCCCACATGCAGGTGTGCACACTGAACTGTTAGAATGAGTGTGCCCACATGGAGCCGGGCACACTGAACTGTTAGAATGAGTGTGTCCACATGGAGGTGTGCACACTGAACTGTTAGAATGAGTGTGCCCACATGGAGTTGTGCACACTGAACTATTAGAATGACTGTGTCCACATGGAGGTGTGCACACAGAACTGCTAGAATGACTGTGTCCACATGGAGGTGTGCACACTGAACTGTTAGAATGAGTGTGCCCACATGGAGTTGTGCACACTGAACTGTTAGAATGACTGTGTCCACATGGAGGTGTGCACACAGAACTGTTAGAATGACTGTGTACACATGGAGGTGTGCACACTGAACTGTTAGAATGAGTGTGTCCCTGTGGAGAAATGCACACTGAACTGTTAGAATGAGTGTGCCCACATGGAGGTGTGCACACTGAACTGTTAGAATGAGTGTGTCCACATGGAGGTGTGCACACTGAACTGTTAGAATGAGTGTATCCCTGTGGAGGTGTGCAAACTGAACTGTTAGAATGAGTGTGTCCACATGGAGGTGTGCACACTGAACTGTTAGAATGAGTGTATCCCTGTGGAGGTGTGCAAACTGAACTGTTAGAATGAGTGTGTCCACATGGAGGTGTGCACACTGAACTGTTAGAATGAGTGTATCCCTGTGGAGGTGTGCAAACTGAACTGTTAGAATGAGTGTGTCCACATGGAGGTGTGCACACTGAACTGTTAGAATGAGTGTGTCCACATGGAGGTGTGCACACTGAACTGTTAGAATGAGTGTGTCCACCTGGAGTTGTGCACACTGAACTGTTAGATTGAGTGTGTCCACATGGAGGTGTGCACACTGAACTGTTAGAATGAGTGTGCCCACATGGAGGTGTGCACACTGAACTGTTAGAATGAGTGTGCCCACATGGAGGTGTGCACACTGAACTGTTAGAATGAGTGTGTCCATATGGAGGTGTGCACACTGAACTGTTAGAATGAGTGTGCCCACATGGAGTTGTGCACACTGAACTGTTAGAATGAGTGTGTCCACATGGAGGTGTGCACACTGAACTGTTAGAATGAGTGTGCCCACATGGAGTTGTGCACACTGAACTGTTAGAATGACTGTGTCCACATGGAGGTTTGCACACTGAACTGTTAGAATGACTGTGTCCACATGGAGGTGTGCACACTGAACTGTTAGAATGTGTGTGTCCCTGTGGAGGTGTGCACACTGAACTGTTAGAATGAGTGTGTCCACATGGAGGTTTGCACACTGAACTGTTAGAATGAGTGTGCCCACATGGAGGTGAGAACACTGAACTGCTGGAATGAGTGTATCCACATGGAGGTGTGCACACTGAACTGCTGGAATGAGTGTGCCCACATGGATGTGTGCACACTGAACTGTTGGAATGAGTGTGCCCACATGGAGGTGTGCACACTGAACTGTTAGAATGATTGTGTCCACATGGAGGTGTGCACACTGAACTGTTAGAATGTGTGTGTCCACATGGAGGTGTGCACACTGAACTGTTAGAATGAGTGTGTTCACATGGAGGTGTGCACACTGAACTGTTAGAATGTGTGTGTCCACATGGAGGTTTGCACAATGAACTGTTAGAATGAGTGTGCCCACATGGAGGTGAGAACACTGAACTGCTGAAATGAGTGTGTCCACATGGAGGTGTGCACACTGAACTGTTGGAATGAGTGTGCCCACATGGAGGTGTGCACACTGAACTGTTAGAATGATTGTGTCCACATGGAGGTGTGCACACTGAACTGATAGAATGACTGTGTTCACATGGAGGTGTGCACTTTGAACTGTTAGAATGAGTGTGTCCACATGGAGGTGTGCACACTGAACTGTTAGAATGAGTGTGTCCACATGGAGGTGTGCACACTGAACTGTTAGAATGAGTGTGTCCATATGGAGGTGTGCACACTGAACTGTTAGAATGAGTGTGCCCACATGGAGGTGTGCACACTGAACTGTTAGAATGAGTGTGCCCACATGGAGGTGTGCACACTGAACTGTTAGAATGAGTGTGTCCACATGGAGGTGTGCACACTGAACTGTTAGAATGAGTGTGCCCACATGGAGGTGGGCACACTGAACTGTTAGAATGAGTGTGTCCACATGGAGGTGTGCACACTGAACTGTTAGAATGAGTGTGCCCACATGGAGTTGTGCACAGTGAACTGTTAGAATGACTGTGTCCACATGGAGGTTTGCACACTGAACTGTTAGAATGAGTGTGCCCACATGGAGGTGTGCACACTGAACTGTTAGAATGAGTGTGCCCACATGGAGGTTAGCACACTGAACTGTTAGAATGTGTGTGCCCACATGGAGGTGTGCACACTGAACTGTTAGAATGAGTGTGTCCACATGGAGGTATGCACACTGAACTGTTAGAATGAGTGTGTCCACATGGAGGTGTGCACACTGAACTGTTAGAATGAGTGTGTCCACATGGAGGTGTGCACACTGAACTGTTAGAATGAGTGTGCCCACATGGAGATGTGCACACTGAACTGTTAGATGAGTGTGTCCACATGGAGGTGTGCACACTGAACTGTTAGAATGAGTGTCCCCACATGGAGGTGTGCACACTGAATTGTTAGAATGAGTGTGCGCACATGGAGGTTGGCACACTGAATTGTTAGAATGAGTGTGCGCACATGGAGGTTGGCACACTGAACTGATAGAATGAGTGTGCCCACATGTAGGTGTGCACACTGAACTGTTAGAATGTGTGTGTCCACATGGAGGTGTGCACACTGAACTGTTAGAATGAGTGTGCCCACATGGAGATGTGCACACTGAACTCTTAGAATGAGTGTGCCCACATGGAGGTGTGCACACTGAGCTGTTAGAATGAGTGTGCCCACATGGAGTTGTGCACAGTGAACTGTTAGAATGAGTGTGCCCACATGGAGGAGTGCACACTGAACTGTTAGAATGAGTGTGACCACATGGAGTTGTGCACACTGAACTGTTAGAATGACTGTGTCCACATGGAGGTGTGAGCACAGAACTGTTAGAATGAGTGTGTCTCTGTGGAGGTGTGCACACTGAACTGTTAGAATGAGTGTGCCCACATGGTGGTGTGCACACTGAACTGTTAGAATGACTGTGTCCACAAGGAGGTTTGCACACTGAACTGTTAGAATGATTGTGTCCACATGGGGGTGTGCACACTGAACTTTTAGAATGTGTGTGTCCCTGTGGAGGTGTGCACACTGAACTGTTAGAATGAGTGTGTCCACATGGAGGTGTGCACACTGAACTGTTGGAATGAGTGTGCCCACATGGAGGTGTGTACAATGAAGTGTTAGAATGATTGTGTCCACATGGAGGTGTGCACACTGAACTGTTAGATTGACTGTGTTCACATGGAGGTGTGCACTTTGAACTGTTAGAATGAGTGTGTCCACAAGGAGGTGTGCATCCTGAACTGTTAGAATGAGTGTGTCCACATGCAGGTGTGCACACTGAACTGTTAGAATGAGTGTGTCCACATGGAGGTGTGCACACTGAACTGTTAGAATGAGTGTGCCCCTTGGAGGTTTGCACACTGAAATGTTAGAATGAGTGTGTCCACATGGAGGTGTGCACACTGAAGTGTTAGAATTTGTCCACATGGAGGTTTGCACACTGAACTGATAGAATGAGTGTGCCCACATGTAGGTGTGCACACTGAACTGTTAGAATGTGTGTGTCCACATGGAGGTGTGCACACTGAACTGTTAGAATGAGTGTGCCCACATGGAGATGTGCACACTGAACTGTTAGAATGAGTGTGCCCACATGGAGGTGTGCACACTGAGCTGTTAGAATGAGTGTGCCCACATGGAGTTGTGCACAGTGAACTGTTAGAATGAGTGTGCCCACATGGAGGAGTGCACACTGAACTGTTAGAATGAGTGTGACCACATGGAGTTGTGCACATTGAACTGTTAGAATGACTGTGTCCACATGGAGGTGTGAGCACAGAACTGTTAGAATGAGTGTGTCTCTGTGGAGGTGTGCACACTGAACTGTTAGAATGAGTGTGCCCACATGGTGGTGTGCACACTGAACTGTTAGAATGAGTGTGTCCACATGGAGGTGTGCACACGGAACTGTTAGAATGAGTGTGTCCACCTGGAGTTGTGCACACTGAACTGTTAGAATGAGTGTGTCCACCTGGATTTGTGCACACTGAACCGTTAGATTGAGTGTGTCCACATGGAGGTGTGCACACTGAACTGTTAGAATGAGTGTGTCCACATGGAGGTGTGCACACTGAACTGTTAGAATTGGTGTGTCCACATGGAGGTGTGCACACTGAACTGTTAGAATGAGTGTGTCCACATGGAGGTGTGCACACTGAACTGTTAGAATGGGTGTGTCCACATGGAGGTGTGCACACTGAACTGTTAGAATGAGTGTGTACACATGGAGGTGTGCACAATGAACTGTGTAGTATGAGTGTCCCCACATGGAGGTGTGCACACTGAACTGTTAGAATGAGTGTGCCCACATGCAGGTGTGCACACTGAACTGTTAGAATGAGTGTGCCCACATGGAGCCGGGCACACTGAACTGTTAGAATGAGTGTGTCCACATGGAGGTGTGCACACTGAACTGTTAGAATGAGTGTGCCCACATGGAGTTGTGCACACTGAACTATTAGAATGACTGTGTCCACATGGAGGTGTGCACACAGAACTGCTAGAATGACTGTGTCCACATGGAGGTGTGCACACTGAACTGTTAGAATGAGTGTGCCCACATGGAGTTGTGCACACTGAACTGTTAGAATGACTGTGTCCACATGGAGGTGTGCACACAGAACTGTTAGAATGACTGTGTACACATGGAGGTGTGCACACTGAACTGTTAGAATGAGTGTGTCCCTGTGGAGAAATGCACACTGAACTGTTAGAATGAGTGTGCCCACATGGAGGTGTGCACACTGAACTGTTAGAATGAGTGTGTCCACATGGAGGTGTGCACACTGAACTGTTAGAATGAGTGTATCCCTGTGGAGGTGTGCAAACTGAACTGTTAGAATGAGTGTGTCCACATGGAGGTGTGCACACTGAACTGTTAGAATGAGTGTATCCCTGTGGAGGTGTGCAAACTGAACTGTTAGAATGAGTGTGTCCACATGGAGGTGTGCACACTGAACTGTTAGAATGAGTGTATCCCTGTGGAGGTGTGCAAACTGAACTGTTAGAATGAGTGTGTCCACATGGAGGTGTGCACACTGAACTGTTAGAATGAGTGTGTCCACATGGAGGTGTGCACACTGAACTGTTAGAATGAGTGTGTCCACCTGGAGTTGTGCACACTGAACTGTTAGATTGAGTGTGTCCACATGGAGGTGTGCACACTGAACTGTTAGAATGAGTGTGCCCACATGGAGGTGTGCACACTGAACTGTTAGAATGAGTGTGCCCACATGGAGGTGTGCACACTGAACTGTTAGAATGAGTGTGTCCATATGGAGGTGTGCACACTGAACTGTTAGAATGAGTGTGCCCACATGGAGTTGTGCACACTGAACTGTTAGAATGAGTGTGTCCACATGGAGGTGTGCACACTGAACTGTTAGAATGAGTGTGCCCACATGGAGTTGTGCACACTGAACTGTTAGAATGACTGTGTCCACATGGAGGTTTGCACACTGAACTGTTAGAATGACTGTGTCCACATGGAGGTGTGCACACTGAACTGTTAGAATGTGTGTGTCCCTGTGGAGGTGTGCACACTGAACTGTTAGAATGAGTGTGTCCACATGGAGGTTTGCACACTGAACTGTTAGAATGAGTGTGCCCACATGGAGGTGAGAACACTGAACGGCTGGAATGAGTGTGTCCACATGGAGGTGTGCACAATGAACTGTTGGAATGAGTGTGCCCACATGGAGGTGTGCACACTGAACTGTTAGAATGATTGTGTCCACATGGAGGTGTGCACACTGAACTGATAGAATGACTGTGTTCACATGGAGGTGTGCACTTTGAACTGTTAGAATGAGTGTGTCCACATGGAGGTGTGCACACTGAACTGTTAGAATGAGTGTGTCCACATGGAGGTGTGCACACTGAACTGTTAGAATGAGTGTGTCCACATGGAGGTGTGCACACTGAACTGTTAGAATGAGTGTGTCCACATGGAGGTGTGCACACTGAACTGTTAGAATGAGTGTGCCCACATGGAGTTGTGCACACTGAACTGTTAGAATGACGGTGTCCACATGGAGGTTTGCACACTGAACTGTTAGAATGACTGTGTCCACATGGAGGTGTGCACACTGAACTGTTAGAATGTGTGTGTCCCTGTGGAGGTGTGCACACTGAACTGTTAGAATGAGTGTGTCCACATGGAGGTTTGCACACTGAACTGTTAGAATGAGTGTGCCCACATTGAGGTGAGAACACTGAATTGCTGGAATGAGTGTGTCCACATGGAGGTGTGCACACTGAACTGTTGGAATGAGTGTGCCCACATGGAGGTGTGTACACTGAAGTGTTAGAATGATTGTGTCCACATGGAGGTGTGCACACTGAACTGTTAGATTGACTGTGTTCACATGGAGGTGTGCACTTTGAACTGTTAGAATGAGTGTGTCCACAAGGAGGTGTGCATCCTGAACTGTTAGAATGAGTGTGTCCACATGGAGGTGTGCACACTGAACTGTTAGATTGACTGTGTTCACATGGAGGTGTGCACACTGAACTGTTAGAATGAGTGTGCCCCTTGGAGGTGTGCACACTGAAATGTTAGAATGAGTGTGTCCACATGGAGGTGTGCACACTGAAGTGTTAGAATTTGTCCACATGGAGGTGTGCACACTGAACTGTTAGAATGAGTGTGTCCACATGGAGGTGTGCACACTGAACTGTTAGAATTGGTGTGTCCACATGGAGGTGTGCACCCTGAACTGTTAGAATGAGTGTGTCCACATGGAGGTATGCACACTGAAGTGTTACAATGGGTGTGTCCACATGGAGGTGTGCACACTGAACTGTTAGAATGATTGTGTCCACATGTAGGTGTGCACACTGAACTGTTAGAATGAGTGTGCCCACATGGAGGTGTGCACACTGAACTGTTAGAATGAGTGTGCCCACATGTAGGTTGGCACACTGAACTGTTAGAATGAGTGTGCCCACATGTAGGTGTGCACACTGAACTGTTAGAATGTGTGTGTCCACATGGAGGTGTGCACACTGAACTGTTAGAATGAGTGTGCCCACATGGAGATGTGCACACTGAACTGTTAGAATGAGTGTGCCCACATGGAGGTGTGCACACTGAGCTGTTAGAATGAGTGTGCTCACATGGAGTTGTGCACACTGAACTGTTAGAATGAGTGTGCCCACATGGAGGTGTGCACACTGAACTGTTAGAATGAGTGTGACCACATGGAGTTGTGCACACTGAACTGTTAGAATGACTGTGTCCACATGGAGGTGTGAGCACAGAACTGTTAGAATGAGTGTGTCTCTGTGGAGGTGTGCACATTGAACTGTTAGAATGAGTGTGCCCACATGGTGGTGTGCACACTGAACTGTTAGAATGAGTGTGTCCACATGGAGGTGTGCACACTGAACTGTTAGAATGAGTGTGTCCACATGGAGGTGTGCACGCTGAACTGTTAGAATTGGTGTGTCCACATGGAGGTGTGCACACTGAACTGTTAGAATGAGTGTGTCCACATGGAGGTGTGCACACTGAACTGTTAGAATGGGTGTGTCCACATGGAGGTGTGTACACTGAACTGTTAGAATGAGTGTGTCCACATGGAGGTGTGCACAATGAACTGTGTAGAATTAGTGTGCCCACATGGAGGTGTGCACACTGAACTGTTAGAATGAGTGTGCCCACATGGAGTTGTGCACACTGAACTGTTAGAATGACTGTGTCCACATGGAGGTGTGCACACAGAACTGTTAGAATGAGTGTGCCCACATGGAGGTGTGCACACTGAACTGTTAGAATGAGTGTGTCCCTGTGGAGGAATGCACACTGAACTGTTAGAATGAGTGTGCCCATATGGAGGTGTGCACACTGAACTGTTAGAATGAGTGTGTCCACATGGAGGTGTGCACACTGAACTGTTAGAATGAGTGTGCCCATATGGAGGTGTGCACACTGAACTGTTAGAATGAGTGTGTCCACATGGAGGTGTGCACACTGAACTGGTAGAATGAGTGTATCCCTGTGGAGGTGTGCAAACTGAACTGTTAGAATGAGTGTGTCCACATGGAGGTGTGCACACTGAACTGTTAGAATGAGTGTGTCAACATGGAGGTGTGCACACTGAACTGTTAGAATGAGTGTGTCCCTTTGGACGTGTGCACACTGAACTGTTAGAATGAGTGTGTCCACATGGAGGTGTGCACACTGAACTGTTAGAATGAGTGTGCCCACATGGAGGTGTGCACACTGAACTGTTAGAATGAGTGTGCCCACATGGAGGTGTGCACACTGAACTGTTAGAATGAGTGTGCCCACATGGAGGTGTGCACACTGAACTGTTAGAATGAGTGTGCCCACATGGATGTGTGCACACTGAACTGTTAGAATGAGTGTGCCCACATGGTGGTGTGCACACTGAACTGTTAGAATGACTGTGTCCACATGGAGGTGTGCACACTGAACTGTTAGAATGAGTGTGCCCACATGGAGGTGTGCACACTGAACTGTTAGAATGAGTGTGCCCACATGGAGGTGGGCACACTCAACTGTTAGAATGAGTGTGCCCCTTGGAGGTGTGCACACTGAAATGTTAGAATGAGTGTGTCCACATGGAGGTGTGCACACTGAAGTGTTAGAATTTGTCCACATGGAGGTGTGCACACTGAACTGTTAGAATGAGTGTGTCCACATGGACGTGTGCACACTGAACTGTTAGAATTGGTGTGTCCACATGGAGGTGTGCACACTGAACTGTTAGAATGAGTGTGTCCACATGGAGGTATGCACACTGAACTGTTACAATGGGTGTGTCCACATGGAGGTGTGCACACTGAACTGTTAGAATGATTGTGTCCACATGTAGGTGTGCACACTGAACTGTTAGAATGAGTGTGCCCACATGGAGGTGTGCACACTGAATTGTTAGAATGAGTGTGCCCACATGGAGGTTGGCACACTGAACTGTTAGAATGAGTGTGCCCACATGTAGGTGTGCACACTGAACTGTTAGAATGTGTGTGTCCACATGGAGGTGTGAACACTGAACTGTTAGAATGAGTGTGCCCACATGGAGATGTGCACACTGAACTGTTAGAATGTGTGTGTCCACATGGAGGTGTGCACACTGAACTGTTAGAATGAGTGTGCCCACATGGAGATGTGCACACTGAACTGTTAGAATGAGTGTGTCCACATGGAGGTGTGCACACTGAACTGTTAGAATGAAGGTGCCCACATGGAGGTGTGCACACTGAACTGTTAGAATGAGTGTGCCCACATGGAGGTGTGCACACTGAACTGTTAGAATGATTGTGTCCACATGTAGGTGTGCACACTGAACTGTTAGAATGAGTGTGCCCACATGGAGGTGTGCACACTGAACTGTTAGAATGAGTGTGCCCACATGGAGGTTGGCACACTGAACTGTTAGAATGAGTGTGCCCACATGTAGGTGTGCACACTGAACTGTTAGAATGTGTGTGTCCACATGGAGGTGTGCACACTGAACTGTTAGAATGAGTGTGCCCACATGGAGATGTGCACACTGAACTGTTAGAATGAGTGTGCCCACATGGAGGTGTGCACACTGAACTGTTAGAATGAGTGTGCCCACATGGAGTTGTGCACACTGAACTGTTAGAATGAGTGTGCCCACATGGAGATGTGCAAACTGAACTGTTAGAATGAGTGTGACCACATGGAGTTGTGCACACTGAACTGTTAGAATGACTGTGTCCACATGGAGGTGTGAGCACAGAACTGTTAGAATGAGTGTGTCTCTGTGGAGGTGTGCACATTGAACTGTTAGAATGAGTGTGCCCACATGGTGGTGTGCACACTGAACTGTTAGAATGAGTGTGTCCACATGGAGGTGTGCACACTGAACTGTTAGAATGAGTGTGTCCACCTGGAGTAGTGCACACTGAACTGTTAGAATGAGTGTGTCCACCTGGAGTTGTGCACACTGAACTGTTAGATTGAGTGTGTCCACATGGAGGTGTGCACACTGAACTGTTAGAATGAGTGTGTCCACATGGAGGTGTGCACGCTGAACTGTTAGAATTGGTGTGTCCACATGGAGGTGTGCACACTGAACTGTTAGAATGAGTGTGTCCACATGGAGGTGTGCACACTGAACTGTTAGAATGGGTGTGTCCACATGGAGGTGTGTACACTGAACTGTTAGAATGAGTGTGTCCACATGGAGGTGTGCACAATGAACTGTGTAGAATTAGTGTGCCCACATGGAGGTGTGCACACTGAACTGTTAGAATGAGTGTGCCCACATGGAGGTGTGCACACTGTATTGTTAGAATGAGTGTGTCCACATGGAGGTGTGCACACAGAACTGTAGGAATGAGTGTGCCCACATGGAGGTGTGCACACTGAACTGTTAGAATGAGTGTGTCCCTGTGGAGGAATGCACACTGAACTGTTAGAATGAGTGTGCCCATATGGAGGTGTGCACACTGAACTTTTAGAATGAGTGTGTCCACATGGAGGTGTGCACACTGAACTGTTAGAATGAGTGTGCCCACATGGAGGTGTGCACACTGAACTGTTAGAATGAGTGTGTCCACATGGAGGTGTGCACACTGAACTGGTAGAATGAGTGTATCCCTGTGGAGGTGTGCAAACTGAACTGTTAGAATGAGTGTGTCCACATGGAGGTGTGCACACTGAACTGTTAGAATGAGTGTGTCAACATGGAGGTGTGCACACTGAACTGTTAGAATGAGTGTGTCCCTTTGGACGTGTGCACACTGAACTGTTAGAATGAGTGTGCCCACATGGAGTTGTGCACACTGAACTATTAGAATGACTGTGTTTACATGGAGGTGTGCACACAGAACTGCTAGAATGACTGTGTCCACATGGAGGTGTGCACACTGAACTGTTAGAATGAGTGTGCCCACATGGAGTTGTGCACACTGAACTGTTAGAATGACTGTGTCCACATGGAAGTGTGCACACTGAACTGTTAGAATGACTGTGTCCACATGGAGGTGTGCACACTGAACTGTTAGAATGAGTGTGTCCCTGTGGAGAAATGCACACTGAACTGTTAGAATGAGTGTGCCCACATGGAGGTGTGCACACTGAACTGTTAGAATGAGTGTGTCCACATGGAGGTGTGCACACTGAACTGTTAGAATGAGTGTATCCCTGTGGAGGTGTGCAAACTGAACTGTTAGAATGAGTGTGTCCACATGGAGGTGTGCACACTGAACTGTTAGAATGAGTGTATCCCTGTGGAGGTGTGCAAACTGAACTGTTAGAATGAGTGTGTCCACATGGAGGTGTGCACACTGAACTGTTAGAATGAGTGTGTCCACATGGAGGTGTGCACACTGAACTGTTAGAATGAGTGTGTCCACATGGAGGTGTGCACACTGAACTGTTAGATTGAGTGTGTCCCTTTGGAGGTGTGCACACTGAACTGTTAGAATGAGTGTGCCCACATGGAGGTGTGCACACTGAACTGTTAGAATGAGTGTGCCCACATGGAGGTGTGCACACTGAACTGTTAGAATGAGTGTGTCCATATGGAGGTGTGCACACTGAACTGTTAGAATGAGTGTGCCCACATGGAGTTGTGCACACTGAACTGTTAGAATGAGTGTGTCCACATGGAGGTGTGCACACTGAACTGTTAGAATGAGTGTGCCCACATGGATTTGTGCACACTGAACTGTTAGAATGACTGTGTCCACATGGAGGTTTGCACACTGAACTGTTAGAATGACTGTGTCCACATGGAGGTGTGCACACTGAACTGTTAGAATGTGTGTGTCCCTGTGGAGGTGTGCACACTGAACTGTTAGAATGAGTGTGTCCACATGGAGGTTTGCACACTGAACTGTTAGAATGAGTGTGCCCACATGGAGGTGAGAACACTGAACGGCTGGAATGAGTGTGTCCACATGGAGGTGTGCACAATGAACTGTTGGAATGAGTGTGCCCACATGGAGGTGTGCACACTGAACTGTTAGAATGATTGTGTCCACATGGAGGTGTGCACACTGAACTGATAGAATGACTGTGTTCACATGGAGGTGTGCACTTTGAACTGTTAGAATGAGTGTGTCCACATGGAGGTGTGCACACTGAACTGTTAGAATGAGTGTGTCCACATGGAGGTGTGCACACTGAACTGTTAGAATGAGTGTGTCCACATGGAGGTGTGCACACTGAACTGTTAGAATGAGTGTGTCCACATGGAGGTGTGCACACTGAACTGTTAGAATGAGTGTGCCCACATGGAGTTGTGCACACTGAACTGTTAGAATGACGGTGTCCACATGGAGGTTTGCACACTGAACTGTTAGAATGACTGTGTCCACATGGAGGTGTGCACACTGAACTGTTAGAATGTGTGTGTCCCTGTGGAGGTGTGCACACTGAACTGTTAGAATGAGTGTGTCCACATGGAGGTTTGCACACTGAACTGTTAGAATGAGTGTGCCCACATTGAGGTGAGAACACTGAATTGCTGGAATGAGTGTGTCCACATGGAGGTGTGCACACTGAACTGTTGGAATGAGTGTGCCCACATGGAGGTGTGTACACTGAAGTGTTAGAATGATTGTGTCCACATGGAGGTGTGCACACTGAACTGTTAGATTGACTGTGTTCACATGGAGGTGTGCACTTTGAACTGTTAGAATGAGTGTGTCCACAAGGAGGTGTGCATCCTGAACTGTTAGAATGAGTGTGTCCACATGGAGGTGTGCACACTGAACTGTTAGATTGACTGTGTTCACATGGAGGTGTGCACACTGAACTGTTAGAATGAGTGTGCCCCTTGGAGGTGTGGACACTGAAATGTTAGAATGAGTGTGTCCACATGGAGGTGTGCACACTGAAGTGTTAGAATTTGTCCACATGGAGGTGTGCACACTGAACTGTTATAATGAGTGTGTCCACATGGAGGTGTGCACACTGAACTGTTAGAATTGGTGTGTCCACATGGAGGTGTGCACCCTGAACTGTTAGAATGAGTGTGTCCACATGGAGGTATGCACACTGAAGTGTTACAATGGGTGTGTCCACATGGAGGTGTGCACACTGAACTGTTAGAATGATTGTGTCCACATGTAGGTGTGCACACTGAACTGTTAGAATGAGTGTGCCCACATGGAGGTGTGCACACTGAACTGTTAGAATGAGTGTGCCCACATGTAGGTTGGCACACTGAACTGTTAGAATGAGTGTGCCCACATGTAGGTGTGCACACTGAACTGTTAGAATGTGTGTGTCCACATGGAGGTGTGCACACTGAACTGTTAGAATGAGTGTGCCCACATGGAGATGTGCACACTGAACTGTTAGAATGAGTGTGCCCACATGGAGGTGTGCACACTGAGCTGTTAGAATGAGTGTGCCCACATGGAGTTGTGCACACTGAACTGTTAGAATGAGTGTGCCCACATGGAGGTGTGCACACTGGACTGTTAGAATGAGTGTGACCACATGGAGTTGTGCACACTGAACTGTTAGAATGACTGTGTCCACATGGAGGTGTGAGCACAGAACTGTTAGAATGAGTGTGTCTCTGTGGAGGTGTGCACATTGAACTGTTAGAATGAGTGTGCCCACATGGTGGTGTGCACACTGAACTGTTAGAATGAGTGTGTCCACATGGAGGTGTGCACACTGAACTGTTAGAATGAGTGTGTCCACCAGGAGTAGTGCACACTGAACTGTTAGAATGAGTGTGTCCACCTGGAGTTGTGCACCCTGAACTGTTAGATTGAGTGTGTCCACATGGAGGTGTGCACACTGAACTGTTAGAATGAGTGTGTCTCTGTGGAGGTGTGCACGCTGAACTGTTAGAATTGGTGTGTCCACATGGAGGTGTGCACACTGAACTGTTAGAATGAGTGTGTCCACATGGAGGTGTGCACACTGAACTGTTAGAATGGGTGTGTCCACATGGAGGTGTGTACACTGAACTGTTAGAATGAGTGTGTCCACATGGAGGTGTGCACAATGAACTGTGTAGAATTAGTGTGCCCACATGGAGGTGTGCACACTGAACTGTTAGAATGAGTGTGCCCACATGGAGGTGTGCACACTGAACTGTTAGAATGACTGTGTCCACATGGAGGTGTGCACACAGAACTGTTAGAATGAGTGTGCCCACATGGAGGTGTGCACACTGAACTGTTAGAATGAGTGTGTCCCTGTGGAGGAATGCACACTGAACTGTTAGAATGAGTGTGCCCATATGGAGGTGTGCACACTGAACTGTTAGAATGAGTGTGTCCACATGGAGGTGTGCACACTGAACTGTTAGAATGAGTGTGCCCACATGGAGGTGTGCACACTGAACTGTTAGAATGAGTGTGCCCACATGGAGGTGGGCACACTCAACTGTTAGAATGAGTGTGCCCCTTGGAGGTGTGCACACTGAAATGTTAGAATGAGTGTGTCCACATGGAGGTGTGCACACTGAAGTGTTAGAATTTGTCCACATGGAGGTGTGCACACTGAACTGTTAGAATGAGTGTGTCCACATGGACGTGTGCACACTGAACTGTTAGAATTGGTGTGTCCACATGGAGGTGTGCACACTGAACTGTTAGAATGAGTGTGTCCACATGGAGGTATGCACACTGAACTGTTACAATGGGTGTGTCCACATGGAGGTGTGCACACTGAACTGTTAGAATGATTGTGTCCACATGTAGGTGTGCACACTGAACTGTTAGAATGAGTGTGCCCACATGGAGGTGTGCACACTGAATTGTTAGAATGAGTGTGCCCACATGGAGGTTGGCACACTGAACTGTTAGAATGAGTGTGCCCACATGTAGGTGTGCACACTGAACTGTTAGAATGTGTGTGTCCACATGGAGGTGTGAACACTGAACTGTTAGAATGAGTGTGCCCACATGGAGATGTGCACACTGAACTGTTAGAATGTGTGTGTCCACATGGAGGTGTGCACACTGAACTGTTAGAATGAGTGTGCCCACATGGAGATGTGCACACTGAACTGTTAGAATGAGTGTGTCCACATGGAGGTGTGCACACTGAACTGTTAGAATGAAGGTGCCCACATGGAGGTGTGCACACTGAACTGTTAGAATGAGTGTGCCCACATGGAGGTGTGCACACTGAACTGTTAGAATGATTGTGTCCACATGTAGGTGTGCACACTGAACTGTTAGAATGAGTGTGCCCACATGGAGGTGTGCACACTGAACTGTTAGAATGAGTGTGCCCACATGGAGGTTGGCACACTGAACTGTTAGAATGAGTGTGCCCACATGTAGGTGTGCACACTGAACTGTTAGAATGTGTGTGTCCACATGGAGGTGTGCACACTGAACTGTTAGAATGAGTGTGCCCACATGGAGATGTGCACACTGAACTGTTAGAATGAGTGTGCCCACATGGAGGTGTGCACACTGAACTGTTAGAATGAGTGTGCCCACATGGAGTTGTGCACACTGAACTGTTAGAATGAGTGTGCCCACATGGAGATGTGCAAACTGAACTGTTAGAATGAGTGTGACCACATGGAGTTGTGCACACTGAACTGTTAGAATGACTGTGTCCACATGGAGGTGTGAGCACAGAACTGTTAGAATGAGTGTGTCTCTGTGGAGGTGTGCACATTGAACTGTTAGAATGAGTGTGCCCACATGGTGGTGTGCACACTGAACTGTTAGAATGAGTGTGTCCACATGGAGGTGTGCACACTGAACTGTTAGAATGAGTGTGTCCACCTGGAGTAGTGCACACTGAACTGTTAGAATGAGTGTGTCCACCTGGAGTTGTGCACACTGAACTGTTAGATTGAGTGTGTCCACATGGAGGTGTGCACACTGAACTGTTAGAATGAGTGTGTCCACATGGAGGTGTGCACGCTGAACTGTTAGAATTGGTGTGTCCACATGGAGGTGTGCACACTGAACTGTTAGAATGAGTGTGTCCACATGGAGGTGTGCACACTGAACTGTTAGAATGGGTGTGTCCACATGGAGGTGTGTACACTGAACTGTTAGAATGAGTGTGTCCACATGGAGGTGTGCACAATGAACTGTGTAGAATTAGTGTGCCCACATGGAGGTGTGCACACTGAACTGTTAGAATGAGTGTGCCCACATGGAGGTGTGCACACTGTATTGTTAGAATGAGTGTGTCCACATGGAGGTGTGCACACAGAACTGTAGGAATGAGTGTGCCCACATGGAGGTGTGCACACTGAACTGTTAGAATGAGTGTGTCCCTGTGGAGGAATGCACACTGAACTGTTAGAATGAGTGTGCCCATATGGAGGTGTGCACACTGAACTTTTAGAATGAGTGTGTCCACATGGAGGTGTGCACACTGAACTGTTAGAATGAGTGTGCCCACATGGAGGTGTGCACACTGAACTGTTAGAATGAGTGTGTCCACATGGAGGTGTGCACACTGAACTGGTAGAATGAGTGTATCCCTGTGGAGGTGTGCAAACTGAACTGTTAGAATGAGTGTGTCCACATGGAGGTGTGCACACTGAACTGTTAGAATGAGTGTGTCAACATGGAGGTGTGCACACTGAACTGTTAGAATGAGTGTGTCCCTTTGGACGTGTGCACACTGAACTGTTAGAATGAGTGTGCCCACATGGAGTTGTGCACACTGAACTATTAGAATGACTGTGTCCACATGGAGGTGTGCACACAGAACTGCTAGAATGACTGTGTCCACATGGAGGTGTGCACACTGAACTGTTAGAATGAGTGTGCCCACATGGAGTTGTGCACACTGAACTGTTAGAATGACTGTGTCCACATGGAGGTGTGCACACTGAACTGTTAGAATGACTGTGTCCACATGGAGGTGTGCACACTGAACTGTTAGAATGAGTGTGTCCCTGTGGAGAAATGCACACTGAACTGTTAGAATGAGTGTGCCCACATGGAGGTGTGCACACTGAACTGTTAGAATGAGTGTGTCCACATGGAGGTGTGCACACTGAACTGTTAGAATGAGTGTATCCCTGTGGAGGTGTGCAAACTGAACTGTTAGAATGAGTGTGTCCACATGGAGGTGTGCACACTGAACTGTTAGAATGAGTGTATCCCTGTGGAGGTGTGCAAACTGAACTGTTAGAATGAGTGTGTCCACATGGAGGTGTGCACACTGAACTGTTAGAATGAGTGTGTCCACATGGAGGTGTGCACACTGAACTGTTAGAATGAGTGTGTCCACATGGAGGTGTGCACACTGAACTGTTAGATTGAGTGTGTCCCTTTGGAGGTGTGCACACTGAACTGTTAGAATGAGTGTGCCCACATGGAGGTGTGCACACTGAACTGTTAGAATGAGTGTGCCCACATGGAGGTGTGCACACTGAACTGTTAGAATGAGTGTGTCCATATGGAGGTGTGCACACTGAACTGTTAGAATGAGTGTGCCCACATGGAGTTGTGCACACTGAACTGTTAGAATGAGTGTGTCCACATGGAGGTGTGCACACTGAACTGTTAGAATGAGTGTGCCCACATGGAGTTGTGCACACTGAACTGTTAGAATGACTGTGTCCACATGGAGGTTTGCACACTGAACTGTTAGAATGACTGTGTCCACATGGAGGTGTGCACACTGAACTGTTAGAATGTGTGTGTCCCTGTGGAGGTGTGCACACTGAACTGTTAGAATGAGTGTGTCCACATGGAGGTTTGCACACTGAACTGTTAGAATGAGTGTGCCCACATGGAGGTGAGAACACTGAACGGCTGGAATGAGTGTGTCCACATGGAGGTGTGCACAATGAACTGTTGGAATGAGTGTGCCCACATGGAGGTGTGCACACTGAACTGTTAGAATGATTGTGTCCACATGGAGGTGTGCACACTGAACTGATAGAATGACTGTGTTCACATGGAGGTGTGCACTTTGAACTGTTAGAATGAGTGTGTCCACATGGAGGTGTGCACACTGAACTGTTAGAATGAGTGTGTCCACATGGAGGTGTGCACACTGAACTGTTAGAATGAGTGTGTCCACATGGAGGTGTGCACACTGAACTGTTAGAATGAGTGTGTCCACATGGAGGTGTGCACACTGAACTGTTAGAATGAGTGTGCCCACATGGAGTTGTGCACACTGAACTGTTAGAATGACGGTGTCCACATGGAGGTTTGCACACTGAACTGTTAGAATGACTGTGTCCACATGGAGGTGTGCACACTGAACTGTTAGAATGTGTGTGTCCCTGTGGAGGTGTGCACACTGAACTGTTAGAATGAGTGTGTCCACATGGAGGTTTGCACACTGAACTGTTAGAATGAGTGTGCCCACATTGAGGTGAGAACACTGAATTGCTGGAATGAGTGTGTCCACATGGAGGTGTGCACACTGAACTGTTGGAATGAGTGTGCCCACATGGAGGTGTGTACACTGAAGTGTTAGAATGATTGTGTCCACATGGAGGTGTGCACACTGAACTGTTAGATTGACTGTGTTCACATGGAGGTGTGCACTTTGAACTGTTAGAATGAGTGTGTCCACAAGGAGGTGTGCATCCTGAACTGTTAGAATGAGTGTGTCCACATGGAGGTGTGCACACTGAACTGTTAGATTGACTGTGTTCACATGGAGGTGTGCACACTGAACTGTTAGAATGAGTGTGCCCCTTGGAGGTGTGCACACTGAAATGTTAGAATGAGTGTGTCCACATGGAGGTGTGCACACTGAAGTGTTAGAATTTGTCCACATGGAGGTGTGCACACTGAACTGTTATAATGAGTGTGTCCACATGGAGGTGTGCACACTGAACTGTTAGAATTGGTGTGTCCACATGGAGGTGTGCACCCTGAACTGTTAGAATGAGTGTGTCCACATGGAGGTATGCACACTGAAGTGTTACAATGGGTGTGTCCACATGGAGGTGTGCACACTGAACTGTTAGAATGATTGTGTCCACATGTAGGTGTGCACACTGAACTGTTAGAATGAGTGTGCCCACATGGAGGTGTGCACACTGAACTGTTAGAATGAGTGTGCCCACATGTAGGTTGGCACACTGAACTGTTAGAATGAGTGTGCCCACATGTAGGTGTGCACACTGAACTGTTAGAATGTGTGTGTCCACATGGAGGTGTGCACACTGAACTGTTAGAATGAGTGTGCCCACATGGAGATGTGCACACTGAACTGTTAGAATGAGTGTGCCCACATGGAGGTGTGCACACTGAGCTGTTAGAATGAGTGTGCCCACATGGAGTTGTGCACACTGAACTGTTAGAATGAGTGTGCCCACATGGAGGTGTGCACACTGGACTGTTAGAATGAGTGTGACCACATGGAGTTGTGCACACTGAACTGTTAGAATGACTGTGTCCACATGGAGGTGTGAGCACAGAACTGTTAGAATGAGTGTGTCTCTGTGGAGGTGTGCACATTGAACTGTTAGAATGAGTGTGCCCACATGGTGGTGTGCACACTGAACTGTTAGAATGAGTGTGTCCACATGGAGGTGTGCACACTGAACTGTTAGAATGAGTGTGTCCACCAGGAGTAGTGCACACTGAACTGTTAGAATGAGTGTGTCCACCTGGAGTTGTGCACCCTGAACTGTTAGATTGAGTGTGTCCACATGGAGGTGTGCACACTGAACTGTTAGAATGAGTGTGTCTCTGTGGAGGTGTGCACGCTGAACTGTTAGAATTGGTGTGTCCACATGGAGGTGTGCACACTGAACTGTTAGAATGAGTGTGTCCACATGGAGGTGTGCACACTGAACTGTTAGAATGGGTGTGTCCACATGGAGGTGTGTACACTGAACTGTTAGAATGAGTGTGTCCACATGGAGGTGTGCACAATGAACTGTGTAGAATTAGTGTGCCCACATGGAGGTGTGCACACTGAACTGTTAGAATGAGTGTGCCCACATGGAGGTGTGCACACTGAACTGTTAGAATGACTGTGTCCACATGGAGGTGTGCACACAGAACTGTTAGAATGAGTGTGCCCACATGGAGGTGTGCACACTGAACTGTTAGAATGAGTGTGTCCCTGTGGAGGAATGCACACTGAACTGTTAGAATGAGTGTGCCCATATGGAGGTGTGCACACTGAACTGTTAGAATGAGTGTGTCCACATGGAGGTGTGCACACTGAACTGTTAGAATGAGTGTGCCCATATGGAGGTGTGCACACTGAACTGTTAGAATGAGTGTGTCCACATGGAGGTGTGCACACTGAACTGGTAGAATGAGTGTGCCCACATGGAGGTGTGCACACTGAACTGTTAGAATGAGTGTGCCCACATGGAGGTGTGCACACTGAACTGTTAGAATGAGTGTGCCCACATGGAGGTGTGCACACTGAACTGTTAGAATGAGTGTGCCCACATGGATGTGTGCACACTGAACTGTTAGAATGAGTGTGCCCACATGGTGGTGTGCACACTGAACTGTTAGAATGACTGTGTCCACATGGAGGTGTGCACACTGAACTGTTAGAATGAGTGTGCCCACATGGAGGTGTGCACACTGAACTGTTAGAATGAGTGTGCCCACATGGAGGTGGGCACACTCAACTGTTAGAATGAGTGTGCCCCTTGGAGGTGTGCACACTGAAATGTTAGAATGAGTGTGTCCACATGGAGGTGTGCACACTGAAGTGTTAGAATTTGTCCACATGGAGGTGTGCACACTGAACTGTTAGAATGAGTGTGTCCACATGGACGTGTGCACACTGAACTGTTAGAATTGGTGTGTCCACATGGAGGTGTGCACACTGAACTGTTAGAATGAGTGTGTCCACATGGAGGTATGCACACTGAACTGTTACAATGGGTGTGTCCACATGGAGGTGTGCACACTGAACTGTTAGAATGATTGTGTCCACATGTAGGTGTGCACACTGAACTGTTAGAATGAGTGTGCCCACATGGAGGTGTGCACACTGAATTGTTAGAATGAGTGTGCCCACATGGAGGTTGGCACACTGAACTGTTAGAATGATTGTGTCCACATGTAGGTGTGCACACTGAACTGTTAGAATGAGTGTGCCCACATGGAGGTGTGCACACTGAATTGTTAGAATGAGTGTGCCCACATGGAGGTTGGCACACTGAACTGTTAGAATGAGTGTGCCCACATGTAGGTGTGCACACTGAACTGTTAGAATGTGTGTGTCCACATGGAGGTGTGAACACTGAACTGTTAGAATGAGTGTGCCCACATGGAGATGTGCACACTGAACTGTTAGAATGTGTGTGTCCACATGGAGGTGTGCACACTGAACTGTTAGAATGAGTGTGCCCACATGGAGATGTGCACACTGAACTGTTAGAATGAGTGTGTCCACATGGAGGTGTGCACACTGAACTGTTAGAATGAAGGTGCCCACATGGAGGTGTGCACACTGAACTGTTAGAATGAGTGTGCCCACATGGAGGTGTGCACACTGAACTGTTAGAATGATTGTGTCCACATGTAGGTGTGCACACTGAACTGTTAGAATGAGTGTGCCCACATGGAGGTGTGCACACTGAACTGTTAGAATGAGTGTGCCCACATGGAGGTTGGCACACTGAACTGTTAGAATGAGTGTGCCCACATGTAGGTGTGCACACTGAACTGTTAGAATGTGTGTGTCCACATGGAGGTGTGCACACTGAACTGTTAGAATGAGTGTGCCCACATGGAGATGTGCACACTGAACTGTTAGAATGAGTGTGCCCACATGGAGGTGTGCACACTGAACTGTTAGAATGAGTGTGCCCACATGGAGTTGTGCACACTGAACTGTTAGAATGAGTGTGCCCACATGGAGATGTGCACACTGAACTGTTAGAATGAGTGTGACCACATGGAGTTGTGCACACTGAACTGTTAGAATGACTGTGTCCACATGGAGGTGTGAGCACAGAACTGTTAGAATGAGTGTGTCTCTGTGGAGGTGTGCACATTGAACTGTTAGAATGAGTGTGCCCACATGGTGGTGTGCACACTGAACTGTTAGAATGAGTGTGTCCACATGGAGGTGTGCACACTGAACTGTTAGAATGAGTGTGTCCACCTGGAGTAGTGCACACTGAACTGTTAGAATGAGTGTGTCCACCTGGAGTTGTGCACACTGAACTGTTAGATTGAGTGTGTCCACATGGAGGTGTGCACACTGAACTGTTAGAATGAGTGTGTCCACATGGAGGTGTGCACGCTGAACTGTTAGAATTGGTGTGTCCACATGGAGGTGTGCACACTGAACTGTTAGAATGAGTGTGTCCACATGGAGGTGTGCACACTGAACTGTTAGAATTGGTGTGTCCACATGGAGGTGTGTACACTGAACTGTTAGAATGAGTGTGTCCACATGGAGGTGTGCACAATGAACTGTGTAGAATTAGTGTGCCCACATGGAGGTGTGCACACTGAACTGTTAGAATGAGTGTGCCCACATGGAGGTGTGCACACTGTATTGTTAGAATGAGTGTGTCCACATGGAGGTGTGCACACAGAACTGTAGGAATGAGTGTGCCCACATGGAGGTGTGCACACTGAACTGTTAGAATGAGTGTGTCCCTGTGGAGGAATGCACACTGAACTGTTAGAATGAGTGTGCCCATATGGAGGTGTGCACACTGAACTGTTAGAATGAGTGTGTCCACATGGAGGTGTGCACACTGAACTGTTAGAATGAGTGTGCCCACATGGAGGTGTGCACACTGAACTGTTAGAATGAGTGTGTCCACATGGAGGTGTGCACACTGAACTGGTAGAATGAGTGTATCCCTGTGGAGGTGTGCAAACTGAACTGTTAGAATGAGTGTGTCCACATGGAGGTGTGCACACTGAACTGTTAGAATGAGTGTGTCAACATGGAGGTGTGCACACTGAACTGTTAGAATGAGTGTGTCCCTTTGGACGTGTGCACACTGAACTGTTAGAATGAGTGTGTCCACATGGAGGTGTGCACACTGAACTGTTAGAATGAGTGTGCCCACATAGAGATGTGCACACTGAACTGTTAGAATGAGTGTGCCCACATGGAGGTGTGCACACTGAACTGTTAGAATGAGTGTGCCCACATGGTGGTGTGCACACTGAACTGTTAGAATGAGTGTGTCCACATGGAGGTGTGCACACTGAACTGTTAGAATGAGTGTGCTCACATGGAGGTGTGCACACCGAACTGTTAGAATGAGTGTGCCCACATGGAGGTGTGCACACTGAACTGTTAGAATGAGTGTAACCACATGGAGTTGTGCACACTGAACTGTTAGAATGACTGTGTCCACATGGAGGTGTGCACACTGAACTGTTAGAATGAGTGTGCCCACATGGAGGTGTGCACACTGAACTGTTAGAATGAGTGTGCCCACATGGAGGTGTGCACACTGAACTGTTAGAATGAGTGTGCCCACATGGAGGTGTGCACACTGAACTGTTAGAATGAGTGTGCCCACATGGATGTGTGCACACTGAACTGTTAGAATGAGTGTGCCCACATGGTGGTGTGCACACTGAACTGTTAGAATGACTGTGTCCACATGGAGGTGTGCACACTGAACTGTTAGAATGAGTGTGCCCACATGGAGGTGTGCACACTGAACTGTTAGAATGAGTGTGCCCACATGGAGGTGGGCACACTCAACTGTTAGAATGAGTGTGCCCCTCGGAGGTGTGCACACTGAAATGTTAGAATGAGTGTGTCCACATGGAGGTGTGCACACTGAAGTGTTAGAATTTGTCCACATGGAGGTGTGCACACTGAACTGTTAGAATGAGTGTGTCCACATGGACGTGTGCACACTGAACTGTTAGAATTGGTGTGTCCACATGGAGGTGTGCACACTGAACTGTTAGAATGAGTGTGTCCACATGGAGGTATGCACACTGAACTGTTACAATGGGTGTGTCCACATGGAGGTGTGCACACTGAACTGTTAGAATGATTGTGTCCACATGTAGGTGTGCACACTGAACTGTTAGAATGAGTGTGCCCACATGGAGGTGTGCACACTGAATTGTTAGAATGAGTGTGCCCACATGGAGGTTGGCACACTGAACTGTTAGAATGAGTGTGCCCACATGTAGGTGTGCACACTGAACTGTTAGAATGTGTGTGTCCACATGGAGGTGTGAACACTGAACTGTTAGAATGAGTGTGCCCACATGGAGATGTGCACACTGAACTGTTAGAATGTGTGTGTCCACATGGAGGTGTGCACACTGAACTGTTAGAATGAGTGTGCCCACATGGAGATGTGCACACTGAACTGTTAGAATGAGTGTGTCCACATGGAGGTGTGCACATTGAACTGTTAGAATGAAGGTGCCCACATGGAGGTGTGCACACTGAACTGTTAGAATGAGTGTGCCCACATGGAGGTGTGCACACTGAACTGTTAGAATGATTGTGTCCACATGTAGGTGTGCACACTGAACTGTTAGAATGAGTGTGCCCACATGGAGGTGTGCACACTGAACTGTTAGAATGAGTGTGCCCACATGGAGGTTGGCACACTGAACTGTTAGAATGAGTGTGCCCACATGTAGGTGTGCACACTGAACTGTTAGAATGTGTGTGTCCACATGGAGGTGTGCACACTGAACTGTTAGAATGAGTGTGCCCACATGGAGATGTGCACACTGAACTGTTAGAATGAGTGTGCCCACATGGAGGTGTGCACACTGAACTGTTAGAATGAGTGTGCCCACATGGAGTTGTGCACACTGAACTGTTAGAATGAGTGTGCCCACATGGAGATGTGCACACTGAACTGTTAGAATGAGTGTGACCACATGGAGTTGTGCACACTGAACTGTTAGAATGACTGTGTCCACATGGAGGTGTGAGCACAGAACTGTTAGAATGAGTGTGTCTCTGTGGAGGTGTGCACATTGAACTGTTAGAATGAGTGTGCCCACATGGTGGTGTGCACACTGAACTGTTAGAATGAGTGTGTCCACATGGAGGTGTGCACACTGAACTGTTAGAATGAGTGTGTCCACCTGGAGTAGTGCACACTGAACTGTTAGAATGAGTGTGTCCACCTGGAGTTGTGCACACTGAACTGTTAGATTGAGTGTGTCCACATGGAGGTGTGCACACTGAACTGTTAGAATGAGTGTGTCCACATGGAGGTGTGCACGCTGAACTGTTAGAATTGGTGTGTCCACATGGAGGTGTGCACACTGAACTGTTAGAATGAGTGTGTCCACATGGAGGTGTGCACACTGAACTGTTAGAATGGGTGTGTCCACATGGAGGTGTGTACACTGAACTGTTAGAATGAGTGTGTCCACATGGAGGTGTGCACAATGAACTGTGTAGAATTAGTGTGCCCACATGGAGGTGTGCACACTGAACTGTTAGAATGAGTGTGCCCACATGGAGGTGTGCACACTGTATTGTTAGAATGAGTGTGTCCACATGGAGGTGTGCACACAGAACTGTAGGAATGAGTGTGCCCACATGGAGGTGTGCACACTGAACTGTTAGAATGAGTGTGTCCCTGTGGAGGAATGCACACTGAACTGTTAGAATGAGTGTGCCCATATGGAGGTGTGCACACTGAACTGTTAGAATGAGTGTGTCCACATGGAGGTGTGCACACTGAACTGTTAGAATGAGTGTGCCCACATGGAGGTGTGCACACTGAACTGTTAGAATGAGTGTGTCCACATGGAGGTGTGCACACTGAACTGGTAGAATGAGTGTATCCCTGTGGAGGTGTGCAAACTGAACTGTTAGAATGAGTGTGTCCACATGGAGGTGTGCACACTGAACTGTTAGAATGAGTGTGTCAACATGGAGGTGTGCACACTGAACTGTTAGAATGAGTGTGTCCCTTTGGACGTGTGCACACTGAACTGTTAGAATGAGTGTGTCCACATGGAGGTGTGCACACTGAACTGTTAGAATGAGTGTGCCCACATAGAGATGTGCACACTGAACTGTTAGAATGAGTGTGCCCACATGGAGGTGTGCACACTGAACTGTTAGAATGAGTGTGCCCACATGGTGGTGTGCACACTGAACTGTTAGAATGAGTGTGTCCACATGGAGGTGTGCACACTGAACTGTTAGAATGAGTGTGCCCACATGGAGGTGTGCACACTGAACTGTTAGAATGAGTGTGCCCACATGGAGGTGTGCACACTGAACTGTTAGAATGAGTGTGCCCACATGGAGGTGTGCACACTGAACTGTTAGAATGAGTGTGCCCACATGGATGTGTGCACACTGAACTGTTAGAATGAGTGTGCCCACATGGTGGTGTGCACACTGAACTGTTAGAATGACTGTGTCCACATGGAGGTGTGCACACTGAACTGTTAGAATGAGTGTGCCCACATGGAGGTGTGCACACTGAACTGTTAGAATGAGTGTGCCCACATGGAGGTGGGCACACTCAACTGTTAGAATGAGTGTGCCCCTCGGAGGTGTGCACACTGAAATGTTAGAATGAGTGTGTCCACATGGAGGTGTGCACACTGAAGTGTTAGAATTTGTCCACATGGAGGTGTGCACACTGAACTGTTAGAATGAGTGTGTCCACATGGACGTGTGCACACTGAACTGTTAGAATTGGTGTGTCCACATGGAGGTGTGCACACTGAACTGTTAGAATGAGTGTGTCCACATGGAGGTATGCACACTGAACTGTTACAATGGGTGTGTCCACATGGAGGTGTGCACACTGAACTGTTAGAATGATTGTGTCCACATGTAGGTGTGCACACTGAACTGTTAGAATGAGTGTGCCCACATGGAGGTGTGCACACTGAATTGTTAGAATGAGTGTGCCCACATGGAGGTTGGCACACTGAACTGTTAGAATGAGTGTGCCCACATGTAGGTGTGCACACTGAACTGTTAGAATGTGTGTGTCCACATGGAGGTGTGAACACTGAACTGTTAGAATGAGTGTGCCCACATGGAGATGTGCACACTGAACTGTTAGAATGTGTGTGTCCACATGGAGGTGTGCACACTGAACTGTTAGAATGAGTGTGCCCACATGGAGATGTGCACACTGAACTGTTAGAATGAGTGTGTCCACATGGAGGTGTGCACACTGAACTGTTAGAATGAAGGTGCCCACATGGAGGTGTGCACACTGAACTGTTAGAATGAGTGTGCCCACATGGAGGTGTGCACACTGAACTGTTAGAATGATTGTGTCCACATGTAGGTGTGCACACTGAACTGTTAGAATGAGTGTGCCCACATGGAGGTGTGCACACTGAACTGTTAGAATGAGTGTGCCCACATGGAGGTTGGCACACTGAACTGTTAGAATGAGTGTGCCCACATGTAGGTGTGCACACTGAACTGTTAGAATGTGTGTGTCCACATGGAGGTGTGCACACTGAACTGTTAGAATGAGTGTGCCCACATGGAGATGTGCACACTGAACTGTTAGAATGAGTGTGCCCACATGGAGGTGTGCACACTGAACTGTTAGAATGAGTGTGCCCACATGGAGTTGTGCACACTGAACTGTTAGAATGAGTGTGCCCACATGGAGATGTGCACACTGAACTGTTAGAATGAGTGTGACCACATGGAGTTGTGCACACTGAACTGTTAGAATGACTGTGTCCACATGGAGGTGTGAGCACAGAACTGTTAGAATGAGTGTGTCTCTGTGGAGGTGTGCACATTGAACTGTTAGAATGAGTGTGCCCACATGGTGGTGTGCACACTGAACTGTTAGAATGAGTGTGTCCACATGGAGGTGTGCACACTGAACTGTTAGAATGAGTGTGTCCACCTGGAGTAGTGCACACTGAACTGTTAGAATGAGTGTGTCCACCTGGAGTTGTGCACACTGAACTGTTAGATTGAGTGTGTCCACATGGAGGTGTGCACACTGAACTGTTAGAATGAGTGTGTCCACATGGAGGTGTGCACGCTGAACTGTTAGAATTGGTGTGTCCACATGGAGGTGTGCACACTGAACTGTTAGAATGAGTGTGTCCACATGGAGGTGTGCACACTGAACTGTTAGAATGGGTGTGTCCACATGGAGGTGTGTACACTGAACTGTTAGAATGAGTGTGTCCACATGGAGGTGTGCACAATGAACTGTGTAGAATTAGTGTGCCCACATGGAGGTGTGCACACTGAACTGTTAGAATGAGTGTGCCCACATGGAGGTGTGCACACTGTATTGTTAGAATGAGTGTGTCCACATGGAGGTGTGCACACAGAACTGTAGGAATGAGTGTGCCCACATGGAGGTGTGCACACTGAACTGTTAGAATGAGTGTGTCCCTGTGGAGGAATGCACACTGAACTGTTAGAATGAGTGTGCCCATATGGAGGTGTGCACACTGAACTGTTAGAATGAGTGTGTCCACATGGAGGTGTGCACACTGAACTGTTAGAATGAGTGTGCCCACATGGAGGTGTGCACACTGAACTGTTAGAATGAGTGTGTCCACATGGAGGTGTGCACACTGAACTGGTAGAATGAGTGTATCCCTGTGGAGGTGTGCAAACTGAACTGTTAGAATGAGTGTGTCCACATGGAGGTGTGCACACTGAACTGTTAGAATGAGTGTGTCAACATGGAGGTGTGCACACTGAACTGTTAGAATGAGTGTGTCCCTTTGGACGTGTGCACACTGAACTGTTAGAATGAGTGTGTCCACATGGAGGTGTGCACACTGAACTGTTAGAATGAGTGTGCCCACATAGAGATGTGCACACTGAACTGTTAGAATGAGTGTGCCCACATGGAGGTGTGCACACTGAACTGTTAGAATGAGTGTGCCCACATGGTGGTGTGCACACTGAACTGTTAGAATGAGTGTGTCCACATGGAGGTGTGCACACTGAACTGTTAGAATGAGTGTGCTCACATGGAGGTGTGCACACTGAACTGTTAGAATGAGTGTGCCCACATGGAGGTGTGCACACTGAACTGTTAGAATGAGTGTAACCACATGGAGTTGTGCACACTGAACTGTTAGAATGACTGTGTCCACATGGAGGTGTGCACACAGAACTGTTAGAATGACTGTGTCCACATGGAGGTGTGCACACTGAACTGTTAGAATGAGTGTGCCCACATAGAGATGTGCACACTGAACTGTTAGAATGAGTGTGCCCACATGGAGGTGTGCACACTCAACTGTTAGAATGAGTGTGCCCCTTGGAGGTGTGCACACTGAAATGTTAGAATGAGTGTGTCCACATGGAGGTGTGCACACTGAAGTGTTAGAATTTGTCCACATGGAGGTGTGCACACTGAACTGTTAGAATGAGTGTGTCCACATGGACGTGTGCACACTGAACTGTTAGAATTGGTGTGTCCACATGGAGGTGTGCACACTGAACTGTTAGAATGAGTGTGTCCACATGGAGGTATGCACACTGAACTGTTACAATGGGTGTGTCCACATGGAGGTGTGCACACTGAACTGTTAGAATGATTGTGTCCACATGTAGGTGTGCACACTGAACTGTTAGAATGAGTGTGCCCACATGGAGGTGTGCACACTGAATTGTTAGAATGAGTGTGCCCACATGGAGGTTGGCACACTGAACTGTTAGAATGAGTGTGCCCCTTGGAGGTGTGCACACTGAAATGTTAGAATGAGTGTGTCCACATGGAGGTGTGCACACTGAACTGTTAGAATGAGTGTGTCCACATGGACGTGTGCACACTGAACTGTTAGAATTGGTGTGTCCACATGGAGGTGTGCACACTGAACTGTTAGAATGAGTGTGTCCACATGGAGGTATGCACACTGAACTGTTACAATGGGTGTGTCCACATGGAGGTGTGCACACTGAACTGTTAGAATGATTGTGTCCACATGTAGGTGTGCACACTGAACTGTTAGAATGAGTGTGCCCACATGGAGGTGTGCACACTGAATTGTTAGAATGAGTGTGCCCACATGGAGGTTGGCACACTGAACTGTTAGAATGAGTGTGCCCACATGTAGGTGAGCACACTGAACTGTTAGAATGTGTGTGTCCACATGGAGGTGTGAACACTGAACTGTTAGAATGAGTGTGCCCACATGGAGATGTGCACACTGAACTGTTAGAATGTGTGTGTCCACATGGAGGTGTGCACACTGAACTGTTAGAATGAGTGTGCCCACATGGAGATGTGCACACTGAACTGTTAGAATGAGTGTGTCCACATGGAGGTGTGCACACTGAACTGTTAGAATGAAGGTGCCCACATGGAGGTGTGCACACTGAACTGTTAGAATGAGTGTGCCCACATGGAGGTGTGCACACTGAACTGTTAGAATGATTGTGTCCACATGTAGGTGTGCACACTGAACTGTTAGAATGAGTGTGCCCACATGGAGGTGTGCACACTGAACTGTTAGAATGAGTGTGCCCACATGGAGGTTGGCACACTGAACTGTTAGAATGAGTGTGCCCACATGTAGGTGTGCACACTGAACTGTTAGAATGTGTGTGTCCACATGGAGGTGTGCACACTGAACTGTTAGAATGAGTGTGCCCACATGGAGATGTGCACACTGAACTGTTAGAATGAGTGTGCCCACATGGAGGTGTGCACACTGAACTGTTAGAATGAGTGTGCCCACATGGAGTTGTGCACACTGAACTGTTAGAATGAGTGTGCCCACATGGAGATGTGCACACTGAACTGTTAGAATGAGTGTGACCACATGGAGTTGTGCACACTGAACTGTTAGAATGACTGTGTCCACATGGAGGTGTGAGCACAGAACTGTTAGAATGAGTGTGTCTCTGTGGAGGTGTGCACATTGAACTGTTAGAATGAGTGTGCCCACATGGTGGTGTGCACACTGAACTGTTAGAATGAGTGTGTCCACATGGAGGTGTGCACACTGAACTGTTAGAATGAGTGTGTCCACCTGGAGTAGTGCACACTGAACTGTTAGAATGAGTGTGTCCACCTGGAGTTGTGCACACTGAACTGTTAGATTGAGTGTGTCCACATGGAGGTGTGCACACTGAACTGTTAGAATGAGTGTGTCCACATGGAGGTGTGCACGCTGAACTGTTAGAATTGGTGTGTCCACATGGAGGTGTGCACACTGAACTGTTAGAATGAGTGTGTCCACATGGAGGTGTGCACACTGAACTGTTAGAATGGGTGTGTCCACATGGAGGTGTGTACACTGAACTGTTAGAATGAGTGTGTCCACATGGAGGTGTGCACAATGAACTGTGTAGAATTAGTGTGCCCACATGGAGGTGTGCACACTGAACTGTTAGAATGAGTGTGCCCACATGGAGGTGTGCACACTGTATTGTTAGAATGAGTGTGTCCACATGGAGGTGTGCACACAGAACTGTAGGAATGAGTGTGCCCACATGGAGGTGTGCACACTGAACTGTTAGAATGAGTGTGTCCCTGTGGAGGAATGCACACTGAACTGTTAGAATGAGTGTGCCCATATGGAGGTGTGCACACTGAACTGTTAGAATGAGTGTGTCCACATGGAGGTGTGCACACTGAACTGTTAGAATGAGTGTGCCCACATGGAGGTGTGCACACTGAACTGTTAGAATGAGTGTGTCCACATGGAGGTGTGCACACTGAACTGGTAGAATGAGTGTATCCCTGTGGAGGTGTGCAAACTGAACTGTTAGAATGAGTGTGTCCACATGGAGGTGTGCACACTGAACTGTTAGAATGAGTGTGTCAACATGGAGGTGTGCACACTGAACTGTTAGAATGAGTGTGTCCCTTTGGACGTGTGCACACTGAACTGTTAGAATGAGTGTGTCCACATGGAGGTGTGCACACTGAACTGTTAGAATGAGTGTGCCCACATAGAGATGTGCACACTGAACTGTTAGAATGAGTGTGCCCACATGGAGGTGTGCACACTGAACTGTTAGAATGAGTGTGCCCACATGGTGGTGTGCACACTGAACTGTTAGAATGAGTGTGTCTACATGGAGGTGTGCACACTGAACTGTTAGAATGAGTGTGCTCACATGGAGGTGTGCACACTGAACTGTTAGAATGAGTGTGCCCACATGGAGGTGTGCACACTGAACTGTTAGAATGAGTGTAACCACATGGAGTTGTGCACACTGAACTGTTAGAATGACTGTGTCCACATGGAGGTGTGCACACTGAACTGTTAGAATGAGTGTGCCCACATGGAGGTGTGCACACTGAACTGTTAGAATGAGTGTGCCCACATGGAGGTGTGCACACTGAACTGTTAGAATGAGTGTGCCCACATGGAGGTGTGCACACTGAACTGTTAGAATGAGTGTGCCCACATGGATGTGTGCACACTGAACTGTTAGAATGAGTGTGCCCACATGGTGGTGTGCACACTGAACTGTTAGAATGACTGTGTCCACATGGAGGTGTGCACACTGAACTGTTAGAATGAGTGTGCCCACATGGAGGTGTGCACACTGAACTGTTAGAATGAGTGTGCCCACATGGAGGTGGGCACACTCAACTGTTAGAATGAGTGTGCCCCTTGGAGGTGTGCACACTGAAATGTTAGAATGAGTGTGTCCACATGGAGGTGTGCACACTGAAGTGTTAGAATTTGTCCACATGGAGGTGTGCACACTGAACTGTTAGAATGAGTGTGTCCACATGGACGTGTGCACACTGAACTGTTAGAATTGGTGTGTCCACATGGAGGTGTGCACACTGAACTGTTAGAATGAGTGTGTCCACATGGAGGTATGCACACTGAACTGTTACAATGGGTGTGTCCACATGGAGGTGTGCACACTGAACTGTTAGAATGATTGTGTCCACATGTAGGTGTGCACACTGAACTGTTAGAATGAGTGTGCCCACATGGAGGTGTGCACACTGAATTGTTAGAATGAGTGTGCCCACATGGAGGTTGGCACACTGAACTGTTAGAATGAGTGTGCCCACATGTAGGTGTGCACACTGAACTGTTAGAATGTGTGTGTCCACATGGAGGTGTGAACACTGAACTGTTAGAATGAGTGTGCCCACATGGAGATGTGCACACTGAACTGTTAGAATGTGTGTGTCCACATGGAGGTGTGCACACTGAACTGTTAGAATGAGTGTGCCCACATGGAGATGTGCACACTGAACTGTTAGAATGAGTGTGTCCACATGGAGGTGTGCACACTGAACTGTTAGAATGAAGGTGCCCACATGGAGGTGTGCACACTGAACTGTTAGAATGAGTGTGCCCACATGGAGGTGTGCACACTGAACTGTTAGAATGATTGTGTCCACATGTAGGTGTGCACACTGAACTGTTAGAATGAGTGTGCCCACATGGAGGTGTGCACACTGAACTGTTAGAATGAGTGTGCCCACATGGAGGTTGGCACACTGAACTGTTAGAATGAGTGTGCCCACATGTAGGTGTGCACACTGAACTGTTAGAATGTGTGTGTCCACATGGAGGTGTGCACACTGAACTGTTAGAATGAGTGTGCCCACATGGAGATGTGCACACTGAACTGTTAGAATGAGTGTGCCCACATGGAGGTGTGCACACTGAACTGTTAGAATGAGTGTGCCCACATGGAGTTGTGCACACTGAACTGTTAGAATGAGTGTGCCCACATGGAGATGTGCACACTGAACTGTTAGAATGAGTGTGACCACATGGAGTTGTGCACACTGAACTGTTAGAATGACTGTGTCCACATGGAGGTGTGAGCACAGAACTGTTAGAATGAGTGTGTCTCTGTGGAGGTGTGCACATTGAACTGTTAGAATGAGTGTGCCCACATGGTGGTGTGCACACTGAACTGTTAGAATGAGTGTGTCCACATGGAGGTGTGCACACTGAACTGTTAGAATGAGTGTGTCCACCTGGAGTAGTGCACACTGAACTGTTAGAATGAGTGTGTCCACCTGGAGTTGTGCACACTGAACTGTTAGATTGAGTGTGTCCACATGGAGGTGTGCACACTGAACTGTTAGAATGAGTGTGTCCACATGGAGGTGTGCACGCTGAACTGTTAGAATTGGTGTGTCCACATGGAGGTGTGCACACTGAACTGTTAGAATGAGTGTGTCCACATGGAGGTGTGCACACTGAACTGTTAGAATGGGTGTGTCCACATGGAGGTGTGTACACTGAACTGTTAGAATGAGTGTGTCCACATGGAGGTGTGCACAATGAACTGTGTAGAATTAGTGTGCCCACATGGAGGTGTGCACACTGAACTGTTAGAATGAGTGTGCCCACATGGAGGTGTGCACACTGTATTGTTAGAATGAGTGTGTCCACATGGAGGTGTGCACACAGAACTGTAGGAATGAGTGTGCCCACATGGAGGTGTGCACACTGAACTGTTAGAATGAGTGTGTCCCTGTGGAGGAATGCACACTGAACTGTTAGAATGAGTGTGCCCATATGGAGGTGTGCACACTGAACTGTTAGAATGAGTGTGTCCACATGGAGGTGTGCACACTGAACTGTTAGAATGAGTGTGCCCACATGGAGGTGTGCACACTGAACTGTTAGAATGAGTGTGTCCACATGGAGGTGTGCACACTGAACTGGTAGAATGAGTGTATCCCTGTGGAGGTGTGCAAACTGAACTGTTAGAATGAGTGTGTCCACATGGAGGTGTGCACACTGAACTGTTAGAATGAGTGTGTCAACATGGAGGTGTGCACACTGAACTGTTAGAATGAGTGTGTCCCTTTGGACGTGTGCACACTGAACTGTTAGAATGAGTGTGTCCACATGGAGGTGTGCACACTGAACTGTTAGAATGAGTGTGCCCACATAGAGATGTGCACACTGAACTGTTAGAATGAGTGTGCCCACATGGAGGTGTGCACACTGAACTGTTAGAATGAGTGTGCCCACATGGTGGTGTGCACACTGAACTGTTAGAATGAGTGTGTCCACATGGAGGTGTGCACACTGAACTGTTAGAATGAGTGTGCTCACATGGAGGTGTGCACACTGAACTGTTAGAATGAGTGTGCCCACATGGAGGTGTGCACACTGAACTGTTAGAATGAGTGTAACCACATGGAGTTGTGCACACTGAACTGTTAGAATGACTGTGTCCACATGGAGGTGTGCACACAGAACTGTTAGAATGACTGTGTCCACATGGAGGTGTGCACACTGAACTGTTAGAATGAGTGTGCCCACATGGAGGTGTGCACACTGAACTGTTAGAATGAGTGTGCCCACTTGGAGGTGTGCACACTCAACTGTTAGAATGAGTGTGCCCCTTGGAGGTGTGCACACTGAAATGTTAGAATGAGTGTGTCCACATGGAGGTGTGCACACTGAAGTGTTAGAATTTGTCCACATGGAGGTGTGCACACTGAACTGTTAGAATGAGTGTGTCCACATGGACGTGTGCACACTGAACTGTTAGAATTGGTGTGTCCACATGGAGGTGTGCACACTGAACTGTTAGAATGAGTGTGTCCACATGGAGGTATGCACACTGAACTGTTACAATGGGTGTGTCCACATGGAGGTGTGCACACTGAACTGTTAGAATGATTGTGTCCACATGTAGGTGTGCACACTGAACTGTTAGAATGAGTGTGCCCACATGGAGGTGTGCACACTGAATTGTTAGAATGAGTGTGCCCACATGGAGGTTGGCACACTGAACTGTTAGAATGAGTGTGCCCCTTGGAGGTGTGCACACTGAAATGTTAGAATGAGTGTGTCCACATGGAGGTGTGCACACTGAACTGTTAGAATGAGTGTGTCCACATGGACGTGTGCACACTGAACTGTTAGAATTGGTGTGTCCACATGGAGGTGTGCACACTGAACTGTTAGAATGAGTGTGTCCACATGGAGGTATGCACACTGAACTGTTACAATGGGTGTGTCCACATGGAGGTGTGCACACTGAACTGTTAGAATGATTGTGTCCACATGGAGGTGTGCACACTGAGCTGTTAGACTGAGTTTATCCCTGTGGAGGTGTGCACACTGAACTGTTAGAATGAGTGTGTCCACATGGAGGTGTGCACACTGAACTGTTAGAATGAGTGTGTCAACATGGAGGTGTGCACACTGAACTGTTAGAATGAGTGTGTCCCTTTGGACGTGTGCACACTGAACTGTTAGAATGAGTGTGTCCACATGGAGGTGTGCACACTGAACTGTTAGAATGAGTGTGCCCACATAGAGATGTGCACACTGAACTGTTAGAATGAGTGTGCCCACATGGAGGTGTGCACACTGAACTGTTAGAATGAGTGTGCCCACATGGTGGTGTGCACACTGAACTGTTAGAATGAGTGTGTCCACATGGAGGTGTGCACACTGAACTGTTAGAATGAGTGTGCTCACATGGAGGTGTGCACACTGAACTGTTAGAATGAGTGTGCCCACATGGAGGTGTGCACACTGAACTGTTAGAATGAGTGTAACCACATGGAGTTGTGCACACTGAACTGTTAGAATGACTGTGTCCACATGGAGGTGTGCACACAGAACTGTTAGAATGACTGTGTCCACATGGAGGTGTGCACACTGAACTGTTAGAATGAGTGTGCCCACATGGAGGTGTGCACACTGAACTGTTAGAATGAGTGTGCCCACTTGGAGGTGTGCACACTCAACTGTTAGAATGAGTGTGCCCCTTGGAGGTGTGCACAACTGAAATGTTAGAATGAGTGTGTCCACATGGAGGTGTGCACACTGAAGTGTTAGAATTTGTCCACATGGAGGTGTGCACACTGAACTGTTAGAATGAGTGTGTCCACATGGACGTGTGCACACTGAACTGTTAGAATTGGTGTGTCCACATGGAGGTGTGCACACTGAACTGTTAGAATGAGTGTGTCCACATGGAGGTATGCACACTGAACTGTTACAATGGGTGTGTCCACATGGAGGTGTGCACACTGAACTGTTAGAATGATTGTGTCCACATGTAGGTGTGCACACTGAACTGTTAGAATGAGTGTGCCCACATGGAGGTGTGCACACTGAATTGTTAGAATGAGTGTGCCCACATGGAGGTTGGCACACTGAACTGTTAGAATGAGTGTGCCCCTTGGAGGTGTGCACACTGAAATGTTAGAATGAGTGTGTCCACATGGAGGTGTGCACACTGAACTGTTAGAATGAGTGTGTCCACATGGAGGTGTGCACACTGAACTGTTAGAATGAGTGTGTCAACATGGAGGTGTGCACACTGAACTGTTAGAATGAGTGTGTCCCTTTGGACGTGTGCACACTGAACTGTTAGAATGAGTGTGTCCACATGGAGGTGTGCACACTGAACTGTTAGAATGAGTGTGCCCACATAGAGATGTGCACACTGAACTGTTAGAATGAGTGTGCCCACATGGAGGTGTGCACACTGAACTGTTAGAATGAGTGTGCCCACATGGTGGTGTGCACACTGAACTGTTAGAATGAGTGTGTCTACATGGAGGTGTGCACACTGAACTGTTAGAATGAGTGTGCTCACATGGAGGTGTGCACACTGAACTGTTAGAATGAGTGTGCCCACATGGAGGTGTGCACACTGAACTGTTAGAATGAGTGTAACCACATGGAGTTGTGCACACTGAACTGTTAGAATGACTGTGTCCACATGGAGGTGTGCACACTGAACTGTTAGAATGAGTGTGCCCACATGGAGGTGTGCACACTGAACTGTTAGAATGAGTGTGCCCACATGGAGGTGTGCACACTGAACTGTTAGAATGAGTGTGCCCACATGGAGGTGTGCACACTGAACTGTTAGAATGAGTGTGCCCACATGGATGTGTGCACACTGAACTGTTAGAATGAGTGTGCCCACATGGTGGTGTGCACACTGAACTGTTAGAATGACTGTGTCCACATGGAGGTGTGCACACTGAACTGTTAGAATGAGTGTGCCCACATGGAGGTGTGCACACTGAACTGTTAGAATGAGTGTGCCCACATGGAGGTGGGCACACTCAACTGTTAGAATGAGTGTGCCCCTTGGAGGTGTGCACACTGAAATGTTAGAATGAGTGTGTCCACATGGAGGTGTGCACACTGAAGTGTTAGAATTTGTCCACATGGAGGTGTGCACACTGAACTGTTAGAATGAGTGTGTCCACATGGACGTGTGCACACTGAACTGTTAGAATTGGTGTGTCCACATGGAGGTGTGCACACTGAACTGTTAGAATGAGTGTGTCCACATGGAGGTATGCACACTGAACTGTTACAATGGGTGTGTCCACATGGAGGTGTGCACACTGAACTGTTAGAATGATTGTGTCCACATGTAGGTGTGCACACTGAACTGTTAGAATGAGTGTGCCCACATGGAGGTGTGCACACTGAATTGTTAGAATGAGTGTGCCCACATGGAGGTTGGCACACTGAACTGTTAGAATGAGTGTGCCCACATGTAGGTGTGCACACTGAACTGTTAGAATGTGTGTGTCCACATGGAGGTGTGAACACTGAACTGTTAGAATGAGTGTGCCCACATGGAGATGTGCACACTGAACTGTTAGAATGTGTGTGTCCACATGGAGGTGTGCACACTGAACTGTTAGAATGAGTGTGCCCACATGGAGATGTGCACACTGAACTGTTAGAATGAGTGTGTCCACATGGAGGTGTGCACACTGAACTGTTAGAATGAAGGTGCCCACATGGAGGTGTGCACACTGAACTGTTAGAATGAGTGTGCCCACATGGAGGTGTGCACACTGAACTGTTAGAATGATTGTGTCCACATGTAGGTGTGCACACTGAACTGTTAGAATGAGTGTGCCCACATGGAGGTGTGCACACTGAACTGTTAGAATGAGTGTGCCCACATGGAGGTTGGCACACTGAACTGTTAGAATGAGTGTGCCCACATGTAGGTGTGCACACTGAACTGTTAGAATGTGTGTGTCCACATGGAGGTGTGCACACTGAACTGTTAGAATGAGTGTGCCCACATGGAGATGTGCACACTGAACTGTTAGAATGAGTGTGCCCACATGGAGGTGTGCACACTGAACTGTTAGAATGAGTGTGCCCACATGGAGTTGTGCACACTGAACTGTTAGAATGAGTGTGCCCACATGGAGATGTGCACACTGAACTGTTAGAATGAGTGTGACCACATGGAGTTGTGCACACTGAACTGTTAGAATGACTGTGTCCACATGGAGGTGTGAGCACAGAACTGTTAGAATGAGTGTGTCTCTGTGGAGGTGTGCACATTGAACTGTTAGAATGAGTGTGCCCACATGGTGGTGTGCACACTGAACTGTTAGAATGAGTGTGTCCACATGGAGGTGTGCACACTGAACTGTTAGAATGAGTGTGTCCACCTGGAGTAGTGCACACTGAACTGTTAGAATGAGTGTGTCCACCTGGAGTTGTGCACACTGAACTGTTAGATTGAGTGTGTCCACATGGAGGTGTGCACACTGAACTGTTAGAATGAGTGTGTCCACATGGAGGTGTGCACGCTGAACTGTTAGAATTGGTGTGTCCACATGGAGGTGTGCACACTGAACTGTTAGAATGAGTGTGTCCACATGGAGGTGTGCACACTGAACTGTTAGAATGGGTGTGTCCACATGGAGGTGTGTACACTGAACTGTTAGAATGAGTGTGTCCACATGGAGGTGTGCACAATGAACTGTGTAGAATTAGTGTGCCCACATGGAGGTGTGCACACTGAACTGTTAGAATGAGTGTGCCCACATGGAGGTGTGCACACTGTATTGTTAGAATGAGTGTGTCCACATGGAGGTGTGCACACAGAACTGTAGGAATGAGTGTGCCCACATGGAGGTGTGCACACTGAACTGTTAGAATGAGTGTGTCCCTGTGGAGGAATGCACACTGAACTGTTAGAATGAGTGTGCCCATATGGAGGTGTGCACACTGAACTGTTAGAATGAGTGTGTCCACATGGAGGTGTGCACACTGAACTGTTAGAATGAGTGTGCCCACATGGAGGTGTGCACACTGAACTGTTAGAATGAGTGTGTCCACATGGAGGTGTGCACACTGAACTGGTAGAATGAGTGTATCCCTGTGGAGGTGTGCAAACTGAACTGTTAGAATGAGTGTGTCCACATGGAGGTGTGCACACTGAACTGTTAGAATGAGTGTGTCAACATGGAGGTGTGCACACTGAACTGTTAGAATGAGTGTGTCCCTTTGGACGTGTGCACACTGAACTGTTAGAATGAGTGTGTCCACATGGAGGTGTGCACACTGAACTGTTAGAATGAGTGTGCCCACATAGAGATGTGCACACTGAACTGTTAGAATGAGTGTGCCCACATGGAGGTGTGCACACTGAACTGTTAGAATGAGTGTGCCCACATGGTGGTGTGCACACTGAACTGTTAGAATGAGTGTGTCCACATGGAGGTGTGCACACTGAACTGTTAGAATGAGTGTGCTCACATGGAGGTGTGCACACTGAACTGTTAGAATGAGTGTGCCCACATGGAGGTGTGCACACTGAACTGTTAGAATGAGTGTAACCACATGGAGTTGTGCACACTGAACTGTTAGAATGACTGTGTCCACATGGAGGTGTGCACACAGAACTGTTAGAATGACTGTGTCCACATGGAGGTGTGCACACTGAACTGTTAGAATGAGTGTGCCCACATGGAGGTGTGCACACTGAACTGTTAGAATGAGTGTGCCCACTTGGAGGTGTGCACACTCAACTGTTAGAATGAGTGTGCCCCTTGGAGGTGTGCACACTGAAATGTTAGAATGAGTGTGTCCACATGGAGGTGTGCACACTGAAGTGTTAGAATTTGTCCACATGGAGGTGTGCACACTGAACTGTTAGAATGAGTGTGTCCACATGGACGTGTGCACACTGAACTGTTAGAATTGGTGTGTCCACATGGAGGTGTGCACACTGAACTGTTAGAATGAGTGTGTCCACATGGAGGTATGCACACTGAACTGTTACAATGGGTGTGTCCACATGGAGGTGTGCACACTGAACTGTTAGAATGATTGTGTCCACATGTAGGTGTGCACACTGAACTGTTAGAATGAGTGTGCCCACATGGAGGTGTGCACACTGAATTGTTAGAATGAGTGTGCCCACATGGAGGTTGGCACACTGAACTGTTAGAATGAGTGTGCCCCTTGGAGGTGTGCACACTGAAATGTTAGAATGAGTGTGTCCACATGGAGGTGTGCACACTGAACTGTTAGAATGAGTGTGTCCACATGGACGTGTGCACACTGAACTGTTAGAATTGGTGTGTCCACATGGAGGTGTGCACACTGAACTGTTAGAATGAGTGTGTCCACATGGAGGTATGCACACTGAACTGTTACAATGGGTGTGTCCACATGGAGGTGTGCACACTGAACTGTTAGAATGATTGTGTCCACATGGAGGTGTGCACACTGAGCTGTTAGACTGAGTTTATCCCTGTGGAGGTGTGCACACTGAACTGTTAGAATGAGTGTGTCCACATGGAGGTGTGCACACTGAACTGTTAGAATGAGTGTGTCAACATGGAGGTGTGCACACTGAACTGTTAGAATGAGTGTGTCCCTTTGGACGTGTGCACACTGAACTGTTAGAATGAGTGTGTCCACATGGAGGTGTGCACACTGAACTGTTAGAATGAGTGTGCCCACATAGAGATGTGCACACTGAACTGTTAGAATGAGTGTGCCCACATGGAGGTGTGCACACTGAACTGTTAGAATGAGTGTGCCCACATGGTGGTGTGCACACTGAACTGTTAGAATGAGTGTGTCCACATGGAGGTGTGCACACTGAACTGTTAGAATGAGTGTGCTCACATGGAGGTGTGCACACTGAACTGTTAGAATGAGTGTGCCCACATGGAGGTGTGCACACTGAACTGTTAGAATGAGTGTAACCACATGGAGTTGTGCACACTGAACTGTTAGAATGACTGTGTCCACATGGAGGTGTGCACACAGAACTGTTAGAATGACTGTGTCCACATGGAGGTGTGCACACTGAACTGTTAGAATGAGTGTGCCCACATGGAGGTGTGCACACTGAACTGTTAGAATGAGTGTGCCCACTTGGAGGTGTGCACACTCAACTGTTAGAATGAGTGTGCCCCTTGGAGGTGTGCACAACTGAAATGTTAGAATGAGTGTGTCCACATGGAGGTGTGCACACTGAAGTGTTAGAATTTGTCCACATGGAGGTGTGCACACTGAACTGTTAGAATGAGTGTGTCCACATGGACGTGTGCACACTGAACTGTTAGAATTGGTGTGTCCACATGGAGGTGTGCACACTGAACTGTTAGAATGAGTGTGTCCACATGGAGGTATGCACACTGAACTGTTACAATGGGTGTGTCCACATGGAGGTGTGCACACTGAACTGTTAGAATGATTGTGTCCACATGTAGGTGTGCACACTGAACTGTTAGAATGAGTGTGCCCACATGGAGGTGTGCACACTGAATTGTTAGAATGAGTGTGCCCACATGGAGGTTGGCACACTGAACTGTTAGAATGAGTGTGCCCCTTGGAGGTGTGCACACTGAAATGTTAGAATGAGTGTGTCCACATGGAGGTGTGCACACTGAACTGTTAGAATGAGTGTGTCCACATGGACGTGTGCACACTGAACTGTTAGAATTGGTGTGTCCACATGGAGGTGTGCACACTGAACTGTTAGAATGAGTGTGTCCACATGGAGGTATGCACACTGAACTGTTACAATGGGTGTGTCCACATGGAGGTGTGCACACTGAACTGTTAGAATGAGTGTGTCCACATGGAGGTGTGCACACTGAGCTGTTAGACTGAGTTTATCCCTGTGGAGGTGTGCACACTGAACTGTTAGAATGAGTGTGTCCACATGGAGGTGTGCACACTGAACTGTTAGAATGAGTGTGCCCACATGGAGGTGTGCACACTGAACTGTTAGAATGAGTGTGTCCACATGGAGGTGTGCACACTGAACTGGTAGAATGAGTGTATCCCTGTGGAGGTGTGCAAACTGAACTGTTAGAATGAGTGTGTCCACATGGAGGTGTGCACACTGAACTGTTAGAATGAGTGTGTCAACATGGAGGTGTGCACACTGAACTGTTAGAATGAGTGTGTCCCTTTGGACGTGTGCACACTGAACTGTTAGAATGAGTGTGTCCACATGGAGGTGTGCACACTGAACTGTTAGAATGAGTGTGCCCACATAGAGATGTGCACACTGAACTGTTAGAATGAGTGTGCCCACATGGAGGTGTGCACACTGAACTGTTAGAATGAGTGTGCCCACATGGTGGTGTGCACACTGAACTGTTAGAATGAGTGTGTCTACATGGAGGTGTGCACACTGAACTGTTAGAATGAGTGTGCTCACATGGAGGTGTGCACACTGAACTGTTAGAATGAGTGTGCCCACATGGAGGTGTGCACACTGAACTGTTAGAATGAGTGTAACCACATGGAGTTGTGCACACTGAACTGTTAGAATGACTGTGTCCACATGGAGGTGTGCACACTGAACTGTTAGAATGAGTGTGCCCACATGGAGGTGTGCACACTGAACTGTTAGAATGAGTGTGCCCACATGGAGGTGTGCACACTGAACTGTTAGAATGAGTGTGCCCACATGGAGGTGTGCACACTGAACTGTTAGAATGAGTGTGCCCACATGGATGTGTGCACACTGAACTGTTAGAATGAGTGTGCCCACATGGTGGTGTGCACACTGAACTGTTAGAATGACTGTGTCCACATGGAGGTGTGCACACTGAACTGTTAGAATGAGTGTGCCCACATGGAGGTGTGCACACTGAACTGTTAGAATGAGTGTGCCCACATGGAGGTGGGCACACTCAACTGTTAGAATGAGTGTGCCCCTTGGAGGTGTGCACACTGAAATGTTAGAATGAGTGTGTCCACATGGAGGTGTGCACACTGAAGTGTTAGAATTTGTCCACATGGAGGTGTGCACACTGAACTGTTAGAATGAGTGTGTCCACATGGACGTGTGCACACTGAACTGTTAGAATTGGTGTGTCCACATGGAGGTGTGCACACTGAACTGTTAGAATGAGTGTGTCCACATGGAGGTATGCACACTGAACTGTTACAATGGGTGTGTCCACATGGAGGTGTGCACACTGAACTGTTAGAATGATTGTGTCCACATGTAGGTGTGCACACTGAACTGTTAGAATGAGTGTGCCCACATGGAGGTGTGCACACTGAATTGTTAGAATGAGTGTGCCCACATGGAGGTTGGCACACTGAACTGTTAGAATGAGTGTGCCCACATGTAGGTGTGCACACTGAACTGTTAGAATGTGTGTGTCCACATGGAGGTGTGAACACTGAACTGTTAGAATGAGTGTGCCCACATGGAGATGTGCACACTGAACTGTTAGAATGTGTGTGTCCACATGGAGGTGTGCACACTGAACTGTTAGAATGAGTGTGCCCACATGGAGATGTGCACACTGAACTGTTAGAATGAGTGTGTCCACATGGAGGTGTGCACACTGAACTGTTAGAATGAAGGTGCCCACATGGAGGTGTGCACACTGAACTGTTAGAATGAGTGTGCCCACATGGAGGTGTGCACACTGAACTGTTAGAATGATTGTGTCCACATGTAGGTGTGCACACTGAACTGTTAGAATGAGTGTGCCCACATGGAGGTGTGCACACTGAACTGTTAGAATGAGTGTGCCCACATGGAGGTTGGCACACTGAACTGTTAGAATGAGTGTGCCCACATGTAGGTGTGCACACTGAACTGTTAGAATGTGTGTGTCCACATGGAGGTGTGCACACTGAACTGTTAGAATGAGTGTGCCCACATGGAGATGTGCACACTGAACTGTTAGAATGAGTGTGCCCACATGGAGGTGTGCACACTGAACTGTTAGAATGAGTGTGCCCACATGGAGTTGTGCACACTGAACTGTTAGAATGAGTGTGCCCACATGGAGATGTGCACACTGAACTGTTAGAATGAGTGTGACCACATGGAGTTGTGCACACTGAACTGTTAGAATGACTGTGTCCACATGGAGGTGTGAGCACAGAACTGTTAGAATGAGTGTGTCTCTGTGGAGGTGTGCACATTGAACTGTTAGAATGAGTGTGCCCACATGGTGGTGTGCACACTGAACTGTTAGAATTGGTGTGTCCACATGGAGGTGTGCACACTGAACTGTTAGAATGAGTGTGTCCACATGGAGGTGTGCACACTGAACTGTTAGAATGGGTGTGTCCACATGGAGGTGTGTACACTGAACTGTTAGAATGAGTGTGTCCACATGGAGGTGTGCACAATGAACTGTGTAGAATTAGTGTGCCCACATGGAGGTGTGCACACTGAACTGTTAGAATGAGTGTGCCCACATGGAGGTGTGCACACTGTATTGTTAGAATGAGTGTGTCCACATGGAGGTGTGCACACAGAACTGTAGGAATGAGTGTGCCCACATGGAGGTGTGCACACTGAACTGTTAGAATGAGTGTGTCCCTGTGGAGGAATGCACACTGAACTGTTAGAATGAGTGTGCCCATATGGAGGTGTGCACACTGAACTGTTAGAATGAGTGTGTCCACATGGAGGTGTGCACACTGAACTGTTAGAATGAGTGTGCCCACATGGAGGTGTGCACACTGAACTGTTAGAATGAGTGTGTCCACATGGAGGTGTGCACACTGAACTGGTAGAATGAGTGTATCCCTGTGGAGGTGTGCAAACTGAACTGTTAGAATGAGTGTGTCCACATGGAGGTGTGCACACTGAACTGTTAGAATGAGTGTGTCAACATGGAGGTGTGCACACTGAACTGTTAGAATGAGTGTGTCCCTTTGGACGTGTGCACACTGAACTGTTAGAATGAGTGTGTCCACATGGAGGTGTGCACACTGAACTGTTAGAATGAGTGTGCCCACATAGAGATGTGCACACTGAACTGTTAGAATGAGTGTGCCCACATGGAGGTGTGCACACTGAACTGTTAGAATGAGTGTGCCCACATGGTGGTGTGCACACTGAACTGTTAGAATGAGTGTGTCCACATGGAGGTGTGCACACTGAACTGTTAGAATGAGTGTGCTCACATGGAGGTGTGCACACTGAACTGTTAGAATGAGTGTGCCCACATGGAGGTGTGCACACTGAACTGTTAGAATGAGTGTAACCACATGGAGTTGTGCACACTGAACTGTTAGAATGACTGTGTCCACATGGAGGTGTGCACACAGAACTGTTAGAATGACTGTGTCCACATGGAGGTGTGCACACTGAACTGTTAGAATGAGTGTGCCCACATGGAGGTGTGCACACTGAACTGTTAGAATGAGTGTGCCCACTTGGAGGTGTGCACACTCAACTGTTAGAATGAGTGTGCCCCTTGGAGGTGTGCACACTGAAATGTTAGAATGAGTGTGTCCACATGGAGGTGTGCACACTGAAGTGTTAGAATTTGTCCACATGGAGGTGTGCACACTGAACTGTTAGAATGAGTGTGTCCACATGGACGTGTGCACACTGAACTGTTAGAATTGGTGTGTCCACATGGAGGTGTGCACACTGAACTGTTAGAATGAGTGTGTCCACATGGAGGTATGCACACTGAACTGTTACAATGGGTGTGTCCACATGGAGGTGTGCACACTGAACTGTTAGAATGATTGTGTCCACATGTAGGTGTGCACACTGAACTGTTAGAATGAGTGTGCCCACATGGAGGTGTGCACACTGAATTGTTAGAATGAGTGTGCCCACATGGAGGTTGGCACACTGAACTGTTAGAATGAGTGTGCCCCTTGGAGGTGTGCACACTGAAATGTTAGAATGAGTGTGTCCACATGGAGGTGTGCACACTGAACTGTTAGAATGAGTGTGTCCACATGGACGTGTGCACACTGAACTGTTAGAATTGGTGTGTCCACATGGAGGTGTGCACACTGAACTGTTAGAATGAGTGTGTCCACATGGAGGTATGCACACTGAACTGTTACAATGGGTGTGTCCACATGGAGGTGTGCACACTGAACTGTTAGAATGATTGTGTCCACATGTAGGTGTTCACACTGAACTGTTAGAATGAGTGTGCCCACATGGAGGTGTGCACACTGAATTGTTAGAATGAGTGTGCCCACATGGAGGTTGGCACACTGAACTGTTAGAATGAGTGTGCCCACATGTAGGTGTGCACACTGAACTGTTAGAATGTGTGTGTCCACATGGAGGTGTGAACACTGAACTGTTAGAATGAGTGTGCCCACATGGAGATGTGCACACTGAACTGTTAGAATGTGTGTGTCCACATGGAGGTGTGCACACTGAACTGTTAGAATGAGTGTGCCCACATGGAGATGTGCACACTGAACTGTTAGAATGAGTGTGTCCACATGGAGGTGTGCACACTGAACTGTTAGAATGAAGGTGCCCACATGGAGGTGTGCACACTGAACTGTTAGAATGAGTGTGCCCACATGGAGGTGTGCACACTGAACTGTTAGAATGATTGTGTCCACATGTAGGTGTGCACACTGAACTGTTAGAATGAGTGTGCCCACATGGAGGTGTGCACACTGAACTGTTAGAATGAGTGTGCCCACATGGAGGTTGGCACACTGAACTGTTAGAATGAGTGTGCCCACATGTAGGTGTGCACACTGAACTGTTAGAATGTGTGTGTCCACATGGAGGTGTGCACACTGAACTGTTAGAATGAGTGTGCCCACATGGAGATGTGCACACTGAACTGTTAGAATGAGTGTGCCCACATGGAGGTGTGCACACTGAACTGTTAGAATGAGTGTGCCCACATGGACTTGTGCACACTGAACTGTTAGAATGAGTGTGCCCACATGGAGATGTGCACACTGAACTGTTAGAATGAGTGTGACCACATGGAGTTGTGCACACTGAACTGTTAGAATGACTGTGTCCACATGGAGGTGTGAGCACAGAACTGTTAGAATGAGTGTGTCTCTGTGGAGGTGTGCACATTGAACTGTTAGAATGAGTGTGCCCACATGGTGGTGTGCACACTGAACTGTTAGAATGAGTGTGTCCACATGGAGGTGTGCACACTGAACTGTTAGAATGAGTGTGTCCACCTGGAGTAGTGCACACTGAACTGTTAGAATGAGTGTGTCCACCTGGAGTTGTGCACATTGAACTGTTAGATTGAGTGTGTCCACATGGAGGTGTGCACACTGAACTGTTAGAATGAGTGTGTCCACATGGAGGTGTGCACGCTGAACTGTTAGAATTGGTGTGTCCACATGGAGGTGTGCACACTGAACTGTTAGAATGAGTGTGTCCACATGGAGGTGTGCACACTGAACTGTTAGAATGGGTGTGTCCACATGGAGGTGTGTACACTGAACTGTTAGAATGAGTGTGTCCACATGGAGGTGTGCACAATGAACTGTGTAGAATTAGTGTGCCCACATGGAGGTGTGCACACTGAACTGTTAGAATGAGTGTGCCCTCATGGAGGTGTGCACACTGTATTGTTAGAATGAGTGTGTCCACATGGAGGTGTGCACACAGAACTGTAGGAATGAGTGTGCCCACATGGAGGTGTGCACACTGAACTGTTAGAATGAGTGTGTCCCTGTGGAGGAATGCACACTGAACTGTTAGAATGAGTGTGCCCATATGGAGGTGTGCACACTGAACTTTTAGAATGAGTGTGTCCACATGGAGGTGTGCACACTGAACTGTTAGAATGAGTGTGCCCACATGGAGGTGTGCACACTGAACTGTTAGAATGAGTGTGTCCACATGGAGGTGTGCACACTGAACTGGTAGAATGAGTGTATCCCTGTGGAGGTGTGCAAACTGAACTGTTAGAATGAGTGTGTCCACATGGAGGTGTGCACACTGAACTGTTAGAATGAGTGTGTCAACATGGAGGTGTGCACACTGAACTGTTAGAATGAGTGTGTCCCTTTGGACGTGTGCACACTGAACTGTTAGAATGAGTGTGCCCACATGGAGTTGTGCACACTGAACTATTAGAATGACTGTGTCCACATGGAGGTTGCACACAGAACTGCTAGAATGACTGTGTCCACATGGAGGTGTGCACACTGAACTGTTAGAATGAGTGTGCCCACATGGAGTTGTGCACACTGAACTGTTAGAATGACTGTGTCCACATGGAGGTGTGCACACTGAACTGTTAGAATGACTGTGTCCACATGGAGGTGTGCACACTGAACTGTTAGAATGAGTGTGTCCCTGTGGAGAAATGCACACTGAACTGTTAGAATGAGTGTGCCCACATGGAGGTGTGCACACTGAACTGTTAGAATGAGTGTGTCCACATGGAGGTGTGCACACTGAACTGTTAGAATGAGTGTATCCCTGTGGAGGTGTGCAAACTGAACTGTTAGAATGAGTGTGTCCACATGGAGGTGTGCACACTGAACTGTTAGAATGAGTGTATCCCTGTGGAGGTGTGCAAACTGAACTGTTAGAATGAGTGTGTCCACATGGAGGTGTGCACACTGAACTGTTAGAATGAGTGTGTCCACATGGAGGTGTGCACACTGAACTGTTAGAATGAGTGTGTCCACATGGAGGTGTGCACACTGAACTGTTAGATTGAGTGTGTCCCTTTGGAGGTGTGCACACTGAACTGTTAGAATGAGTGTGCCCACATGGAGGTGTGCACACTGAACTGTTAGAATGAGTGTGCCCACATGGAGGTGTGCACACTGAACTTTTAGAATGAGTGTGTCCATATGGAGGTGTGCACACTGAACTGTTAGAATGAGTGTGCCCACATGGAGTTGTGCACACTGAACTGTTAGAATGAGTGTGTCCACATGGAGGTGTGCACACTGAACTGTTAGAATGAGTGTGCCCACATGGAGTTGTGCACACTGAACTGTTAGAATGACTGTGTCCACATGGAGGTTTGCACACTGAACTGTTAGAATGACTGTGTCCACATGGAGGTGTGCACACTGAACTGTTAGAATGTGTGTGTCCCTGTGGAGGTGTGCACACTGAACTGTTAGAATGAGTGTGTCCACATGGAGGTTTGCACACTGAACTATTAGAATGAGTGTGCCCACATGGAGGTGAGAACACTGAACGGCTGGAATGAGTGTGTCCACATGGAGGTGTGCACAATGAACTGTTGGAATGAGTGTGCCCACATGGAGGTGTGCACACTGAACTGTTAGAATGATTGTGTCCACATGGAGGTGTGCACACTGAACTGATAGAATGACTGTGTTCACATGGAGGTGTGCACTTTGAACTGTTAGAATGAGTGTGTCCACATGGAGGTGTGCACACTGAACTGTTAGAATGAGTGTGTCCACATGGAGGTGTGCACACTGAACTGTTAGAATGAGTGTGTCCACATGGAGGTGTGCACACTGAACTGTTAGAATGAGTGTGTCCACATGGAGGTGTGCACACTGAACTGTTAGAATGAGTGTGCCCACATGGAGTTGTGCACACTGAACTGTTAGAATGACGGTGTCCACATGGAGGTTTGCACACTGAACTGTTAGAATGACTGTGTCCACATGGAGGTGTGCACACTGAACTGTTAGAATGTGTGTGTCCCTGTGGAGGTGTGCACACTGAACTGTTAGAATGAGTGTGTCCACATGGAGGTTTGCACACTGAACTGTTAGAATGAGTGTGCCCACATTGAGGTGAGAACACTGAATTGCTGGAATGAGTGTGTCCACATGGAGGTGTGCACACTGAACTGTTGGAATGAGTGTGCCCACATGGAGGTGTGTACACTGAAGTGTTAGAATGATTGTGTCCACATGGAGGTGTGCACACTGAACTGTTAGATTGACTGTGTTCACATGGAGGTGTGCACTTTGAACTGTTAGAATGAGTGTGTCCACAAGGAGGTGTGCATCCTGAACTGTTAGAATGAGTGTGTCCACATGGAGGTGTGCACACTGAACTGTTAGATTGACTGTGTTCACATGGAGGTGTGCACACTGAACTGTTAGAATGAGTGTGCCCCTTGGAGGTGTGCACACTGAAATGTTAGAATGAGTGTGTCCACATGGAGGTGTGCACACTGAAGTGTTAGAATTTGTCCACATGGAGGTGTGCACACTGAACTGTTATAATGAGTGTGTCCACATGGAGGTGTGCACACTGAACTGTTAGAATTGGTGTGTCCACATGGAGGTGTGCACCCTGAACTGTTAGAATGAGTGTGTCCACATGGAGGTATGCACACTGAAGTGTTACAATGGGTGTGTCCACATGGAGGTGTGCACACTGAACTGTTAGAATGATTGTGTCCACATGTAGGTGTGCACACTGAACTGTTAGAATGAGTGTGCCCACATGGAGGTGTGCACACTGAACTGTTAGAATGAGTGTGCCCACATGTAGGTTGGCACACTGAACTGTTAGAATGAGTGTGCCCACATGTAGGTGTGCACACTGAACTGTTAGAATGTGTGTGTCCACATGGAGGTGTGCACACTGAACTGTTAGAATGAGTGTGCCCACATGGAGATGTGCACACTGAACTGTTAGAATGAGTGTGCCCACATGGAGGTGTGCACACTGAGCTGTTAGAATGAGTGTGCCCACATGGAGTTGTGCACACTGAACTGTTAGAATGGGTGTGCCCACATGGAGGTGTGCACACTGGACTGTTAGAATGAGTGTGACCACATGGCGTTGTGCACACTGAACTGTTAGAATGACTGTGTCCACATGGAGGTGTGAGCACAGAACTGTTAGAATGAGTGTGTCTCTGTGGAGGTGTGCACATTGAACTGTTAGAATGAGTGTGCCCACATGGTGGTGTGCACACTGAACTGTTAGAATGAGTGTGTCCACATGGAGGTGTGCACACTGAACTGTTAGAATGAGTGTGTCCACCAGGAGTAGTGCACACTGAACTGTTAGAATGAGTGTGTCCACCTGGAGTTGTGCACCCTGAACTGTTAGATTGAGTGTGTCCACATGGAGGTGTGCACACTGAACTGTTAGAATGAGTGTGTCTCTGTGGAGGTGTGCACGCTGAACTGTTAGAATTGGTGTGTCCACATGGAGGTGTGCACACTGAACTGTTAGAATGAGTGTGTCCACATGGAGGTGTGCACACTGAACTGTTAGAATGGGTGTGTCCACATGGAGGTGTGTACACTGAACTGTTAGAATGAGTGTGTCCACATGGAGGTGTGCACAATGAACTGTGTAGAATTAGTGTGCCCACATGGAGGTGTGCACACTGAACTGTTAGAATGAGTGTGCCCACATGGAGGTGTGCACACTGAACTGTTAGAATGACTGTGTCCACATGGAGGTGTGCACACAGAACTGTTAGAATGAGTGTGCCCACATGGAGGTGTGCACACTGAACTGTTAGAATGAGTGTGTCCCTGTGGAGGAATGCACACTGAACTGTTAGAATGAGTGTGCCCATATGGAGGTGTGCACACTGAACTGTTAGAATGAGTGTGTCCACATGGAGGTGTGCACACTGAACTGTTAGAATGAGTGTGCCCATATGGAGGTGTGCACACTGAACTGTTAGAATGAGTGTGTCCACATGGAGGTGTGCACACTGAACTGGTAGAATGAGTGTATCCCTGTGGAGGTGTGCAAACTGAACTGTTAGAATGAGTGTGTCCACATGGAGGTGTGCACACTGAACTGTTAGAATGAGTGTGTCAACATGGAGGTGTGCACACTGAACTGTTAGAATGAGTGTGTCCCTTTGGACGTGGGCATACTGAACTGTTAGAATGAGTGTGTCCACATGGAGGTGTGCACACTGAACTGTTAGAATGAGTGTGCCCACATGGAGGTGTGCACACTGAACTGTTAGAATGAGTGTGCCCACATGGAGGTGTGCACACTGAACTGTTAGAATGAGTGTGCCCACATGGAGGTGTGCACACTGAACTGTTAGAATGAGTGTGCCCACATGGATGTGTGCACACTGAACTGTTAGAATGAGTGTGCCCACATGGTGGTGTGCACACTGAACTGTTAGAATGACTGTGTCCACATGGAGGTGTGCACACTGAACTGTTAGAATGAGTGTGCCCACATGGAGGTGTGCACACTGAACTGTTAGAATGAGTGTGCCCACATGGAGGTGGGCACACTCAACTGTTAGAATGAGTGTGCCCCTTGGAGGTGTGCACACTGAAATGTTAGAATGAGTGTGTCCACATGGAGGTGTGCACACTGAAGTGTTAGAATTTGTCCACATGGAGGTGTGCACACTGAACTGTTAGAATGAGTGTGTCCACATGGACGTGTGCACACTGAACTGTTAGAATTGGTGTGTCCACATGGAGGTGTGCACACTGAACTGTTAGAATGAGTGTGTCCACATGGAGGTATGCACACTGAACTGTTACAATGGGTGTGTCCACATGGAGGTGTGCACACTGAACTGTTAGAATGATTGTGTCCACATGTAGGTGTGCACACTGAACTGTTAGAATGAGTGTGCCCACATGGAGGTGTGCACACTGAATTGTTAGAATGAGTGTGCCCACATGGAGGTTGGCACACTGAACTGTTAGAATGAGTGTGCCCACATGTAGGTGTGCACACTGAACTGTTAGAATGTGTGTGTCCACATGGAGGTGTGAACACTGAACTGTTAGAATGAGTGTGCCCACATGGAGATGTGCACACTGAACTGTTAGAATGTGTGTGTCCACATGGAGGTGTGCACACTGAACTGTTAGAATGAGTGTGCCCACATGGAGATGTGCACACTGAACTGTTAGAATGAGTGTGTCCACATGGAGGTGTGCACACTGAACTGTTAGAATGAAGGTGCCCACATGGAGGTGTGCACACTGAACTGTTAGAATGAGTGTGCCCACATGGAGGTGTGCACACTGAACTGTTAGAATGATTGTGTCCACATGTAGGTGTGCACACTGAACTGTTAGAATGAGTGTGCCCACATGGAGGTGTGCACACTGAACTGTTAGAATGAGTGTGCCCACATGGAGGTTGGCACACTGAACTGTTAGAATGAGTGTGCCCACATGTAGGTGTGCACACTGAACTGTTAGAATGTGTGTGTCCACATGGAGGTGTGCACACTGAACTGTTAGAATGAGTGTGCCCACATGGAGATGTGCACACTGAACTGTTAGAATGAGTGTGCCCACATGGAGGTGTGCACACTGAACTGTTAGAATGAGTGTGCCCACATGGAGTTGTGCACACTGAACTGTTAGAATGAGTGTGCCCACATGGAGATGTGCACACTGAACTGTTAGAATGAGTGTGACCACATGGAGTTGTGCACACTGAACTGTTAGAATGACTGTGTCCACATGGAGGTGTGAGCACAGAACTGTTAGAATGAGTGTGTCTCTGTGGAGGTGTGCACATTGAACTGTTAGAATGAGTGTGCCCACATGGTGGTGTGCACACTGAACTGTTAGAATGAGTGTGTCCACATGGAGGTGTGCACACTGAACTGTTAGAATGAGTGTGTCCACCTGGAGTAGTGCACACTGAACTGTTAGAATGAGTGTGTCCACCTGGAGTTGTGCACACTGAACTGTTAGATTGAGTGTGTCCACATGGAGGTGTGCACACTGAACTGTTAGAATGAGTGTGTCCACATGGAGGTGTGCACGCTGAACTGTTAGAATTGGTGTGTCCACATGGAGGTGTGCACACTGAACTGTTAGAATGAGTGTGTCCACATGGAGGTGTGCACACTGAACTGTTAGAATGGGTGTGTCCACATGGAGGTGTGTACACTGAACTGTTAGAATGAGTGTGTCCACATGGAGGTGTGCACAATGAACTGTGTAGAATTAGTGTGCCCACATGGAGGTGTGCACACTGAACTGTTAGAATGAGTGTGCCCACATGGAGGTGTGCACACTGTATTGTTAGAATGAGTGTGTCCACATGGAGGTGTGCACACAGAACTGTAGGAATGAGTGTGCCCACATGGAGGTGTGCACACTGAACTGTTAGAATGAGTGTGTCCGTGTGGAGGAATGCACACTGAACTGTTAGAATGAGTGTGCCCATATGGAGGTGTGCACACTGAACTGTTAGAATGAGTGTGTCCACATGGAGGTGTGCACACTGAACTGTTAGAATGAGTGTGCCCACATGGAGGTGTGCACACTGAACTGTTAGAATGAGTGTGTCCACATGGAGGTGTGCACACTGAACTGGTAGAATGAGTGTATCCCTGTGGAGGTGTGCAAACTGAACTGTTAGAATGAGTGTGTCCACATGGAGGTGTGCACACTGAACTGTTAGAATGAGTGTGTCAACATGGAGGTGTGCACACTGAACTGTTAGAATGAGTGTGTCCCTTTGGACGTGTGCACACTGAACTGTTAGAATGAGTGTGTCCACATGGAGGTGTGCACACTGAACTGTTAGAATGAGTGTGCCCACATAGAGATGTGCACACTGAACTGTTAGAATGAGTGTGCCCACATGGAGGTGTGCACACTGAACTGTTAGAATGAGTGTGCCCACATGGTGGTGTGCACACTGAACTGTTAGAATGAGTGTGTCCACATGGAGGTGTGCACACTGAACTGTTAGAATGAGTGTGCTCACATGGAGGTGTGCACACTGAACTGTTAGAATGAGTGTGCCCACATGGAGGTGTGCACACTGAACTGTTAGAATGAGTGTAACCACATGGAGTTGTGCACACTGAACTGTTAGAATGACTGTGTCCACATGGAGGTGTGCACACTGAACTGTTAGAATGAGTGTGCCCACATGGAGGTGTGCACACTGAACTGTTAGAATGAGTGTGCCCACATGGAGGTGTGCACGCTGAACTGTTAGAATTGGTGTGTCCACATGGAGGTGTGCACACTGAACTGTTAGAATTGGTGTGTCCACATGGAGGTGTGCACACTGAACTGTTAGAATGAGTGTGTCCACATGGAGGTGGGCACACTGAACTGTTAGAATGGGTGTGTCCACATGGAGGTGTGTACACTGAACTGTTAGAATGAGTGTGTCCACATGGAGGTGTGCACAATGAACTGTGTAGAATTAGTGTGCCCACATGGAGGTGTGCACACTGAACTGTTAGAATGAGTGTGCCCACATGGAGGTGTGCACACTGTATTGTTAGAATGAGTGTGTCCACATGGAGGTGTGCACACAGAACTGTAGGAATGAGTGTGCCCACATGGAGGTGTGCACCCTGAACTGTTAGAATGAGTGTGTCCCTGTGGAGGAATGCACAGTGAACTGTTAGAATGAGTGTGCCCATATGGAGGTGTGCACACTGAACTGTTAGAATGAGTGTGTCCACATGGAGGTGTGCACACTGAACTGTTAGAATGAGTGTGCCCACATGGAGGTGTGCACACTGAACTGTTAGAATGAGTGTGTCCACATGGAGGTGTGCACACTGAACTGGTAGAATGAGTGTATCCCTGTGGAGGTGTGCAAACTGAACTGTTAGAATGAGTGTGTCCACATGGAGGTGTGCACACTGAACTGTTAGAATGAGTGTGTCAACATGGAGGTGTGCACACTGAACTGTTAGAATGAGTGTGTCCCTTTGGACGTGTGCACACTGAACTGTTAGAATGAGTGTGTCCACATGGAGGTGTGCACACTGAACTGTTAGAATGAGTGTGCCCACATAGAGATGTGCACACTGAACTGTTAGAATGAGTGTGCCCACATGGAGGTGTGCACACTGAACTGTTAGAATGAGTGTGCCCACATGGTGGTGTGCACACTGAACTGTTAGAATGAGTGTGTCCACATGGAGGTGTGCACACTGAACTGTTAGAATGAGTGTGCTCACATGGAGGTGTGCACACTGAACTGTTAGAATGAGTGTGCCCACATGGAGGTGTGCACACTGAACTGTTAGAATGAGTGTGCCCACATGGAGGTGTGCACACTGAACTGTTAGAATGATTGTGTCCACATGTAGGTGTGCACACTGAACTGTTAGAATGAGTGTGTCCACATGGACGTGTGCACACTGAACTGTTAGAATTGGTGTGTCCACATGGAGGTGTGCACACTGAAATGTTAGAATGAGTGTGTCCACATGGAGGTGTGCACACTGAAGTGTTAGAATTTGTCCACATGGAGGTGTGCACACTGAACTGTTAGAATGAGTGTGTCCACATGGACGTGTGCACACTGAACTGTTAGAATTGGTGTGTCCACATGGAGGTGTGCACACTGAACTGTTAGAATGAGTGTGTCCACATGGAGGTATGCACACTGAACTGTTACAATGGGTGTGTCCACATGGAGGTGTGCACACTGAACTGTTAGAATGATTGTGTCCACATGTAGGTGTGCACACTGAACTGTTAGAATGAGTGTGCCCACATGGAGGTGTGCACACTGAATTGTTAGAATGAGTGTGCCCACATGGAGGTTGGCACACTGAACTGTTAGAATGAGTGTGCCCACATGTAGGTGTGCACACTGAACTGTTAGAATGTGTGTGTCCACATGGAGGTGTGAACACTGAACTGTTAGAATGAGTGTGCCCACATGGAGATGTGCACACTGAACTGTTAGAATGTGTGTGTCCACATGGAGGTGTGCACACTGAACTGTTAGAATGAGTGTGCCCACATGGAGATGTGCACACTGAACTGTTAGAATGAGTGTGTCCACATGGAGGTGTGCACACTGAACTGTTAGAATGAAGGTGCCCACATGGAGGTGTGCACACTGAACTGTTAGAATGAGTGTGCCCACATGGAGGTGTGCACACTGAACTGTTAGAATGATTGTGTCCACATGTAGGTGTGCACACTGAACTGATAGAATGAGTGTGTCCACATGGAGGTGTGCACAATGAACTGTGTAGAATTAGTGTGCCCACATGGAGGTGTGCACACTGAACTGTTAGAATGGGTGTGTCCACATGGAGGTGTGTACACTGAACTGTTAGAATGAGTGTGTCCACATGAGGTGTGCACAATGAACTGTGTAGAATTAGTGTGCCCACATGGAGGTGTGCACACTGAACTGTTAGAATGAGTGTGCCCACATGGAGGTGTGGCACACTGTATTGTTAGAATGAGTGTGTCCACATGGAGGTGTGCACACAGAACTGTAGGAATGAGTGTGCCCACATGGAGGTGTGCACACTGAACTGTTAGAATGAGTGTGTCCCTGTGGAGGAATGCACACTGAACTGTTAGAATGAGTGTGCCCATATGGAGGTGTGCACACTGAACTGTTAGAATGAGTGTGTCCACAATGGAGGTGTGCACACTGAACTGTTAGAATGAGTGTGCCCACATGGAGGTGTGCACACTGAACTGTTAGAATGAGTGTGTCCACATGGAGGTGTGCACACTGAACTGGTAGAATGAGTGTATCCCTGTGGAGGTGTGCAAACTGAACTGTTAGAATGAGTGTGTCCACATGGAGGTGTGCACACAGAACTGTTAGAATGAGTGTGTCAACATGGAGGTGTGCACACTGAACTGTTAGAATGAGTGTGTCCCTTTGGACGTGTGCACACTGAACTGTTAGAATGAGTGTGTCCACATGGAGGTGTTCACACTGAACTGTTAGAATGAGTGTGCCCACATAGAGATGTGCACACTGAACTGTTAGAATGAGTGTGCCCACATGGAAGGTGTGCACACTGAACTGTTAGAATGAGTGTGCCCACATGGTGGTGTGCACACTGAACTGTTAGAATGAGTGTGTCCACATGGAGGTGTGCACACTGAACTGTTAGAATGAGTGTGCTCACATGGAGGTGTGCACACTGAACTGTTAGAATGAGTGTGCCCACATGGAGGTGTGCACACTGAACTGTTAGAATGAGTGTAACCACATGGAGTTGTGCACACTGAACTGTTAGAATGACTGTGTCCACATGGAGGTGTGCACACTGAACTGTTAGAATGACTGTGTCCACATGGAGGTGTGCACACTGAACTGTTAGAATGAGTGTGCCCACATGGAGGTGTGCACACTGAACTGTTAGAATGAGTGTGCCCACTTGGAGGTGTGCACACTCAACTGTTAGAATGAGTGTGCCCTTGGAGGTGTGCACACTGAAATGTTAGAATGAGTGTGTCCACATGGAGGTGTGCACACTGAAGTGTTAGAATTTGTCCACATGGAGGTGTGCACACTGAACTGTTAGAATGAGTGTGTCCACATGGACGTGTGCACACTGAACTGTTAGAATTGGTGTGTCCACATGGAGGTGTGCACACTGAACTGTTAGAATGAGTGTGTCCACATGGAGGTATGCACACTGAACTGTTACAATGGGTGTGTCCACATGGAGGTGTGCACACTGAACTGTTAGAATGATTGTGTCCACATGTAGGTGTGCACACTGAACTGTTAGAATGAGTGTGCCCACATGGAGGTGTGCACACTGAATTGTTAGAATGAGTGTGCCCACATGGAGGTTGGCACACTGAACTGTTAGAATGAGTGTGCCCACATGTAGGTGTGCACACTGAACTGTTAGAATGTGTGTGTCCACATGGAGGTGTGAACACTGAACTGTTAGAATGAGTGTGCCCACATGGAGATGTGCACACTGAACTGTTAGAATGTGTGTGTCCACATGGAGGTGTGCACACTGAACTGTTAGAATGAGTGTGCCCACATGGAGATGTGCACACTGAACTGTTAGAATGAGTGTGCCCACATGGAGGTGTGCACACTGAACTGTTAGAATGAGTGTGCCCACATGGAGGTGTGCACACTGAACTGTTAGAATGATTGTGTCCACATGTAGGTGTGCACACTGAACTGTTAGAATGAGTGTGTCCACATGGACGTGTGCACACTGAACTGTTAGAATTGGTGTGTCCACATGGAGGTGTGCACACTGAAATGTTAGAATGAGTGTGTCCACATGGAGGTGTGCACACTGAAGTGTTAGAATTTGTCCACATGGAGGTGTGCACACTGAACTGTTAGAATGAGTGTGTCCACATGGACGTGTGCACACTGAACTGTTAGAATTGGTGTGTCCACATGGAGGTGTGCACACTGAACTGTTAGAATGAGTGTGTCCACATGGAGGTATGCACACTGAACTGTTACAATGGGTGTGTCCACATGGAGGTGTGCACACTGAACTGTTAGAATGATTGTGTCCACATGTAGGTGTGCACACTGAACTGTTAGAATGAGTGTGCCCACATGGAGGTGTGCACACTGAATTGTTAGAATGAGTGTGCCCACATGGAGGTTGGCACACTGAACTGTTAGAATGAGTGTGCCCACATGTAGGTGTGCACACTGAACTGTTAGAATGTGTGTGTCCACATGGAGGTGTGAACACTGAACTGTTAGAATGAGTGTGCCCACATGGAGATGTGCACACTGAACTGTTAGAATGTGTGTGTCCACATGGAGGTGTGCACACTGAACTGTTAGAATGAGTGTGCCCACATGGAGATGTGCACACTGAACTGTTAGAATGAGTGTGTCCACATGGAGGTGTGCACACTGAACTGTTAGAATGAAGGTGCCCACATGGAGGTGTGCACACTGAACTGTTAGAATGAGTGTGCCCACATGGAGGTGTGCACACTGAACTGTTAGAATGATTGTGTCCACATGTAGCTGTGCACACTGAACTGTTAGAATGAGTGTGCCCACATGGAGGTGTGCACACTGAACTGTTAGAATGAGTGTGCCCACATGGAGGTTGGCACACTGAACTGTTAGAATGAGTGTGCCCACATGTAGGTGTGCACACTGAACTGTTAGAATGTGTGTGTCCACATGGAGGTGTGCACACTGAACTGTTAGAATGAGTGTGCCCACATGGAGATGTGCACACTGAACTGTTAGAATGAGTGTGCCCACATGGAGTGTGGCACACTGAACTGTTAGAATGAGTGTGCCCACATGGAGTTGTGCACACTGAACTGTTAGAATGAGTGTGCCCACATGGAGATGTGCACACTGAACTGTTAGAATGAGTGTGACCACATGGAGTTGTGCACACTGAACTGTTAGAATGACTGTGTCCACATGGAGGTGTGAGCACAGAACTGTTAGAATGAGTGTGTCTCTGTGGAGGTGTGCACATTGAACTGTTAGAATGAGTGTGCCCACATGGAGTTGTGCACACTGAACTGTTAGAATGAGTGTGCCCACATGGAGATGTGCACACTGAACTGTTAGAATGAGTGTGACCACATGGAGTTGTGCACACTGAACTGTTAGAATGAGTGTGCCCACATGGAGTTGTGCACACTGAACTGTTAGAATGAGTGTGCCCACATGGAGATGTGCACACTGAACTGTTAGAATGAGTGTGACCACATGGAGTTGTGCACACTGAACTGTTAGAATGACTGTGTCCACATGGAGGTGTGAGCACAGAACTGTTAAAATGAGTGTGTCTCTGTGGAGGTGTGCACATTGAACTGTTAGAATGAGTGTGCCCACATGGTGGTGTGCACACTGAACTGTTAGAATGAGTGTGTCCACATGGAGGTGTGCACACTGAACTGTTAGAATGAGTGTGTCCACATGGAGGTGTGCACACTGAACTGGTAGAATGACTGTATCCATGTGGAGGTGTGCAAACTAAACTGTTAGAATGAGTGTGTCCACATGGAGGTGTGCACACTGAACTGTTAGAATGAGTGTGTCAACATGGAGGTGTGCACACTGAACTGATAGAATGAGTGTGTCCCTTTGGAGGTGTGCACACTGAACTGTTAGAATGAGTGTGTCCACATGGAGGTGTGCACACTGAACTGTTAGAATGAGTGTGTCCACATGGAGGTGTGCACACTGAACTGTTAGAATGAGTGTGCCCACATGGAGGTGTGCACACTGAACTGTTAGAATGAGTGTGCCCACATGGAGGTGTGCACACTGAACTGTTAGAATGAGTGTGCCCACATGGAGGTGTGCACACTGAACTGTTAGAATGAGTGTGCCCACATGGTGGTGTGCACACTGAACTGTTAGAATGAGTGTGTCCACATGGAGGTGTGCACACTGAACTGTTAGAATGAGTGTGCTCACATGGAGGTGTGCACACTGAACTGTTAGAATGAGTGTGCCCACATGGAGGTGTGCACACTGAACTGTTAGAATGAGTGTAACCACATGGAGTTGTGCACAGTGAACTGTTAGAATGACTGTGTCCACATGGAGGTGTGCACACAGAACTGTTAGAATGACTGTGTCCACATGGAGGTGTGCACACTGAACTGTTAGAATGAGTGTGTCCCTGTGGAGGTGTGCACACTGAACTGTTAGAATGAGTGTGCCCACATGGAGGTGTGCACACTGAACTGTTAGAATGAGTGTGCCCCTTGGAGGTGTGCACACTGAAATGTTAGAATGAGTGTGTCCACATGGAGGTGTGCACACTGAAGTGTTAGAATTTGTCCACATGGAGGTGTGCACACTGAACTGTTAGAATGAGTGTGTCCACATGGAGGTGTGCACACTGAACTGTTAGAATTGGTGTGTCCACATGGAGGTGTGCACACTGAACTGTTAGAATGAGTGTGTCCACATGGAGGTATGCACACTGAACTGTTACAATGGGTGTGTCCACATGGAGGTGTGCACACTGAACTGTTAGAATGATTGTGTCCACATGTAGGTGTGCACACTGAACTGTTAGAATGAGTGTGCCCACATGGAGGTGTGCACACTGAATTGTTAGAATGAGTGTGCCCACATGGAGGTTGGCACACTGAACTGTTAGAATGAGTGTGCCCACATGTAGGTGTGCACACTGAACTGTTAGAATGTGTGTGTCCACATGGAGGTGTGCACACTGAACTGTTAGAATGAGTGTGCCCACATGGAGATGTGCACACTGAACTGTTAGAATGAGTGTGCCCACATGGAGGTGTGCACACTGAGCTGATAGAATGAGTGTTCCCTCATGGAGTTGTGCACACTGAACTGTTAGAATGAGTGTGCCCACATGGAGGTGTGCACACTGAACTGTTAGAATGAGTGTGACCACATGGAGTTGTGCACACTGAACTGTTAGAATGACTGTGTCCACATGGAGGTGTGAGCACAGAACTGTTAGAATGAGTGTGTCTCTGTGGAGGTGTGCACACTGAACTGTTAGAATGAGTGTGTCCACCTGAGTTGAGCACACTGAACTGTTAGAATGAGTGTGTCCACCTGCAGTTGTGCACACTGAACTGTTAGATTGAGTGTGTCCACATGGAGGTGTGCACACTCTATTGTTCATATGAGTGTGTCCACATGGAGGTGTGCACACTGAACTGTTAGAATGAGTGTGTCCACATGGAGGTGTGCACCTTGAACTGTTAGAATGAGTGTGTCCACATGGAGGTGTGCACACTGAACTGTTAGACTGAGTGTGTCCACATGGAAGTGTGCACACTGAACTGTTAGAATGAGTGTGCCCACATGTAGGTGTGCACACTGAACTGTTAGAATGAGTGTGTCCACATGGAAGTGTACACACTGATCTGTTAGAATGAGTGTATCCCTGTGGAGGTGTGCACACTGAACTGTTAGAATATGTCCACATGGAGGTGTGCACACTCTATTGTTAGAATGAGTGTGTCCACATGGAGGTGTGCGCACTGAACTGTTAGAATGAGTGTGTCCACATGGAGGTGTGCACACTGAACTGTTAGAATGAGTGTGCCCACATGGAGGTGTGCACACTGAACTGTTAGAATGAGTGTGTCCACATGGAATTGTGCACACTGAACTGTTAGAATGAGTGTGCCCACATGGAGGTATGCACACTGAACTGTTAGAATGAGTGTGTCCACATGAAGTTGTGCACACTGAACTGTTAGAATGAGTGTGTCCCTGTGGAGGTGTGCACACTGAACTGTTAGAATGAGTGTGGCCACATGGAGGTGTGCACAATGAACTGTTAGAATGAGTGTGTACACAAGGAGGTGTGCACACTGAACTGGTAGAATGAGTGTGTCCACATGGAGGTGTGCACACTGAACTGTTAGAATGAGTGTGCCCACATGGAGGTGTGCACACTGAACTGTTAGAATGATTGTGTCCACATGGAAGTGTGCACACTGAACTGTTAGAATGAGTGTGTCCACATGGAGGTGTGCACACTGAACTGTTAGAATGAGTGTGCCCACATGGAGGTGTGCACACTGAACTGTTAGAATGAGTGTGTCCACATGGAAGTGTGCACACTGAACTGTTAGAATGAGTGTGTCCCTGTGGAGGTGTGCAAACTGAACTGTTAGAATGAGTGTGTCCACATGCAGGTGTGCACACTGAACTGTTAGAATGAGGGTGTCCACATGGAGGTGTGCACACTGAACTTTTAGAATGAGTGTGCCCACATGGAGGTGTGCACACTGAACTGTTAGAATATGTCCACATGGAGGTGTACACACTGTATTGTTAGAATGAGAGTGCCCACATGGAGGTGTGGACAATGAACTGTTAGAATGAGTGAGTCCACATGGAGGTGTGTACACTGAACTGTTAGATTGAGTGTGTCCACATGGAGGTGTGCACACTGAACTGTTAGATTGAGTGTGTCCACATGGAAGTGTGCACATTGAACAGTTAGAATGAGTGTGCCCACATGGAGGTGTGCACTGTTAGAAAGAGTGTGTCCACATGGAGGGGTGCACACTGAACTGTTAGACATGAGTGTATCCCTGTGGTGATGCTGCACACTGAACTGTTAGAATGAGTGTGTCCACATGGAGGTTGCACACTGAACTGTTAGAATGTGTGTGTCCACATGGAGGTGTGTCACACTGAACTGTTAGGAATGTGTGGTGTCCACATGGAGGTGTGCACACTCGAACTGTTAGAATGAGGGTGTCCACAATGGAGGTGTGCACACTGTATTGTTAGAATGAGTGTGTCCCGACATGGAGGTGTGCACACTGAACTGTTAGAATGACTGTGTCAACATGGAGGTGTGCACACTGAACTGTTAGAATGAGTGTGCCCACATGGAGTTGTGCAAAATGAACTGTTAGAATGACTGTGTCCACATGGAGGTGTGCACACTGAACTGTTAGAATGAGTGTGCCCACATGAAGTGTGCACACTGAACTGTTAGAATGAGTGTGCCCACATGGAGGTGTGCACACTGAACTGATAGAATGAGTGTGCCCACATGGAGGTGTGCAGACCTGAACTGTTAGAATGAGTGGGTCCACATGGAGGTGTGCACACTGAACGGTTAGAATGAGTGTGCCCACATGGAGGTGTGCACACTGAACTGTTAGAATGAGTGTGTCACAAGGGGGTGTGCACACTGAACTGTTAGAATGAGTGTGTCAACATGGAGGTGTGCACACTGAACTGTTAGAATGACTGTGTCCCCTGTGAGTTGTGCACACTGAAATGTTAGAATGACTGTGTCCACATGGAGGTGTGCACACTGAACTGTTAGAATGAGTGTGTGCACATGGAGGTGTGCACACTGAACTTTTAGAATGAGTGTGCCCTCATGGAGGTGTGCACACTGAACTGTTAGAATATGTCCACATGGAGGTGTCCACACTGTATTGTTAGAATGAGTGTGTCCACATGGAGGTGTGTACACTGAACTGTTAGATTGAGTGTGTCCACATGGAGGTGTGCACACTGAACTGTTAGAATGACTGTGTACACATGGAGGAGTGCACACTGAGTTAGAATGAGTGTGCCCACATGGAGGTATGCACACTGAACTGTTAGAATGAGTATGCCCACATGGAGGTGTGCACACTGAACTGTTAGAATGAGTGTTTCTACCTGGAGTGTGCACACTGAACTGTTAGAATGAGTGTGTCCACATGGAGGTGTGCACACTGAACTGTTAGAATGAGTGTGTCCACATGGAGTTGTGCACACTGAACTGTTAGAATGACTGTGCCCACATGGAGGTGGTGCACAATGAACTGTTAGAATGAGTGTGTCCCTGTGGAGGTGTGCACACTGAACTGTTAGAATGAGTGTGTCCACATGGAGGTGTCCACACTGAACTGTTAGAATGTGTGTGTCCACATGGAGGTGTGCACACTGAACTGTTAGAATGAGTGTGCCCACATGGAAGTGTGCACACTGAACTGTTAGAATGAGTGTGCCCACATGGAGGTGTGCACACTGAACTCTTAGAATGAGTGTGCCCACATGGAGGGGTGCACACTGAACTGTTAGAATGAGTGTGTCCACATGGAGGTGTGCACACTGAACTGTTAGAATGAGTGTGCCCACATGGAGGTGTGCACACTGAACTGTTAGAATGATTGTGTCCACATGGAGGTGTGCACACTGTCTGTTAGAATGAGTGTGCCCACATGGAGGTGTGCACACTGAACTGTTAGAATGAGTGTGTCCACATGGAGGTGTGCACACTGAACTGTTAGAATGAGTGTATCCACATGGAGGTGTGCACACTGAACTCTTAGAATGATTGTGTCCACATGCAGGTGTGCACAATGAGCTGTTAGAATGAGTGTGTCCCAGTGGAGGTGTGCACACTGAACTGTTAGAATGAGTGTGTCCACATGGAGGTGTTCACAATGAACTGTTAGAATGAGTGGGTCCACATGGAGGTGTGCACACTGAACTTTTAGAATGAGTGTGCCCACATGGAGGTGTGCACACTGAACTGTTGGAATATGTCCACATGGAGGTATGCACACTGTATTGTTATAATGAGTGTGTCCACATGGAGGTGTGCACAATGAACTGCTAGAATGAGTGTGCCCACATGGAGGTGTGCACACTGAACTGTTAGAATGAGTGTGTTCCCATGGAGGTGTGCACACTGAACTGTTAGAATGAGTGTATCCCTGTGGAGGTGTGGACACTGAACTGTTAGAATGAGTGTGTCCACATGGAGGTGTGCACACTGAACTGTTAGAATGAGTGTGTCCACATGGAGGTGTGCACACTGAACTATTAGAATTTGTCCACATGGAGGTGTGTACACTGAACTGTTAGAATGAGTGTGTCCACATGGAGGTGTGCACACTGAACTGTTAGAATGACTGTGCCCACATGGAGTTGTGCACACTGAACTGTTAGAATGAGTGTGTCCCTGTGGTGGTGTGCACACTGTACTGTTAGAATGAGTGTGTCCACATGGAGGTGTGCACACTGAACTGTTAGAATGAGTGTGTCCACATGGAGGTGTGCACACTGAACTGTTAGAATATGTCCACATGGAGGTGTGCACACTGAACTGTTAGAATGAGTGTATCCCTGTGGAGATGTGGCACACTGAACTGTTAGAATGAGTGTGTCCCTGTGGAGGTGTGCACACTGAACTGTTAAATGAGTGTGCCCACATGGAGGTGTGCACACTGAACTGTCTAGAATGAGTGTGTCCACATGGAGTTGTGCACACTGAACTGTTAGAATGACTGTGCCCACATGGTGGTGTGCACAATGAACTGTTAGAAATGAGTGTGTCCCTGTGGAGGTGTGCACACTGAACTGTTAGAATGAGTGTGCCCACATGGAGGTGTGCACACTGGAACTGTTAGAATGAGTGTGTCCACATGGAGGTGTGCACACTGAACTGTTAGAATGAGTGTGCCCACATGGAGGTGTGCACACTGAACTGTTAGAATGATTGTGTCTACATGGAGGTGTGCACACTGAACTGTTAGAATGAGTGTGTCCACATGGAAGTGTGCACACTGAACTGTTAGAATAAGTGTGCCCACATGGAAGTGTGCACACTGAACTGTTAGAATGAGTGTGTCCACATGGAGGTGTGCACACTGAACTGTTAGAATGACTGTGTCCCTGTGGAGGTGTGCACACTGAAATGTTAGAATGACTGTGTCCACATGGAGGTGTGCACACTGAACTGTTAGAATGAGTGTGTGCACATGGAGGTGTGCACACTGAACTGTTAGAATGACTGTGTCCACATGGAGGTGTGCACACTGAACTGTTAGAATGAGTGTATCCCTGTGGAGATGTGCAAACTGAACTGTTAGAATGAGTGTTTCTACATGGAGGTGTGCACACTGAACTGTTAGAATGAGTGTGTCCACATGGAGGTGTGCACACTGAACTGTTAGAATGAGTGTGTCCACATGTAGTTGTGCACACTGAACTGTTAGAATGACTGGGCCCACATGGAGGTGTGCACAATGAACTGTTAGAATGAGTGTGTCCCTGTGGAGGTGTGCACACTGAACTGTTAGAATGAGTGTGTCCACATGAGGTGTGCACACTGAACTGTTAGAATGTGTGTGTCCACATGGAGGTGTGAACACTGAACTGTTAGAATGAGTGTGTCCACATGGAGGTGTGCACACTGAACTGTTAGAATGAGTGTATCCACATGGAGGTGTGCACACTGAACTCTTAGAATGATTGTGTCCACATGCAGGTGTGCCACAATGAGCTGTTAGAATGAGTGTGTCCCTGTGGAGGTGTGCACACTGAACTGTTAGAATGAGTGTGTCCACATGGAGGTGTTCACAATGATCTGTTAGAATGAGTGTGCCACATGGAGGTGTGCACACTGAACTTTTAGAATGAGTGTGCCCACATGGAGGTGTGCACACTGAACTGTTGAATATGTCCACATGGAGGTATGCACACTGTATTGTTATAATGAGTGTGTCACATGGAGGTGTGCACAATGAACTGCTAGAATGAGTGTGCCCACTGGAGGTGTGCACACTGAACTGTTAGAATGAGTGTTTTCCCATGGAGGTGTGCACACTGAACTGTTAGAATGAGTGTATCCCCTGTGGAGGTGTGACACTGAACTGTTAGAATGAGTGTGTCCACATGGAGGTGTGCACACTGAACTGTTAGAATGAGTGTGTCCACATGGAGGTGTGCACACTGAACTGTTAGAATGACTGTGCCCACATGGAGTTGTGCACACTGAACTGTTAGAATGAGTGTGTCCCTGTGGTGGTGTGCACACTGTACTGTTAGAATGAGTGTGTCCACATGGAGGTGTGCACACTGAACTGTTAGAATGAGTGTGTCCACATGGAGGTGTGCACACTGAACTGTTAGAATATGTCCACATGGAGGTGTGCACACTGAACTGTTAGAATGAGTGTATCCCTGTGGAGATGTGCACACTGAACTGTTAGAATGAGTGTGTCCCTGTGGAGGTGTGCACACTGAACTGTAAAATGAGTGTGCCACATGGAGGTGTGCACACTGAACTGTTAGAATGAGTGTGTCCACATGGAGTTGTGCACACTGAACTGTTAGAATGACTGTGCCCACATGGTGGTGTGCACAATGAACGTTAGAATGAGTGTGTCCCTGTGGAGGTGTGCACACTGAACTGTTAGAATGAGTGTGCCCACATGGAGGTGTGCACACTGAACTGTTAGAATGAGTGTGTCCACATGGAGGTGTGCACACTGAACTGTTAGAATGAGTGTGCCCACATGGAGTTGTGCACACTGAACTGTTAGAATGATTGTGTCTACATGGAGGTGTGCACACTGAACTGTTAGAATGAGTGTGTCCACATGGAAGTGTGCACACTGAACTGTTAGAATAAGTGTGCCCACATGGAATTGTGCACACTGAACTGTTAGAATGAGTGTGTCCACATGGTGGTATGCACACTGAACTGTTAGAATGAGTGTATCCCTGTGGAGATGTGCACACTGAACTGTTAGAATGAGTGTTTCTGCATGAGGTGTGCACACTGAACTGTTAGAATGAGTGTGTCCATATGGAGGTGTGCACACTGAACTGTTAGAATGTGTGTGTCCACTTGGAGGTGTGCACACTGAACTGTTAGAATGAGTGTGCCCACATGGAAGTGTGCACACTGAACTGTTAGAATGAGTGTGCCCACATGGAGGTGTGCACACTGAACTGTTAGAATGAGTGTGCCCACATGGAGGTGTGCACACTGAACTGTTAGAATGAGTGTGTCCACATGGAGGTGTGCACACTGAACTGTTAGAATGAGTGTGCCCACATGGAGGTGTGCACACTGAACTGTTAGAATGAGTGTGCCCACATGGAGGTGTGCACACTGAACTGTTAGAATGAGTGTGTCCACATGGGGGTTGTGCACACTGAACTGTTAGAATGAGTGTGTCCACATGGAGGTGTGCACACTGAACTGTTAGAATGACTGTGTCCCTGTGGAGGTGTGCACACTGAAATGTTAGAATGACTGTGTCCACATGGAGGTGTGCACACTGAACTGTTAGAATGAGTGTGTGCACATGGAGGTGTGCACACTGAACTTTTAGAATGAGTGTGCCCTCATGGAGGTGTGCACACTGAACTGTTAGAATATGTCCACATGGAGGTGTGCACACTGTATTGTTAGAATGAGTGTGTCCACATGGAGGTGTGTACACTGAACTGTTAGATTGGAGTGTGTCCACATGGAGGTGTGCACACTGAACTGTTAGAATGACTGTGTCCACATGGAGGTGTGCACACTGAACTGTTAGAATGAGTGTATCCCTGTGGAGATGTGCAAACTGAACTGTTAGAATGAGTGTTTCTACATGGAGGTGTGCACACTGAACTGTTAGAATGAGTGTGTCCACATGGAGGTGTGCACACCTGAACTTGTTAGAATGAGTGTTTCCACATGGAGTTGTGCACACTGAACTGCTAGAGTGACTGTGCCCACATGGAGGTGTGCACAATGAACTGTTAGAATGAGTGTGTCCCTGTGGAGGTGTGCACACTGAACTGTTAGAATGAGTGTGTCCACATGGAGGTGTGCACACTGAACTGTTAGAATGTGTGTGTCCACATGGAGGTGTGCACACTGAACTGTTAGAATGAGTGTGCCCACATGGAAGTGTGCAACACTGAACTGTTAGAATGAGTGTGCCCACATGGAGGTGTGCACACTGAACTCTTAGAATGAGTGTGCCCACATGAGGTGTGCACACTGAACTGTGAGAATGAGTGGTGTCCACATGGAGGTGTGCACACTGAACTGTTAGAATGAGTGTGCCCACATGGAGGTGTGCACACTGAACTGTTAGAATGATTGTGTCCACATGGAGGTGTGCACACTGTCTGTTAGAATGAGTGTGCCCACATGGAGGTGAGCACACTGAACTGTTAGAATGAGTGTGTCCACATGGAGGTGTGCACACTGAACTGTTAGAATGAGTGTATCCACATGGGAGGGATGTGCACACTGAACTCTTAGAATGATTGTGTCCACATGCAGGTGTGCACAATGAGCTGTTAGAATGAGTGTGTCCCTGTGGAGGTGTGCACACTGAACTGTTAGAATGAGTGTGTCCACATGGAGGTGTTCACAATGAACTGTTAGAATGAGTGTGTCCACATGGAGGTGTGCACACTGAACTGTTAGAATGAGTGTGCCCACATGGAGGTGTGCACACTGAACTGTTAGAATATGTTCACATGGAGGTATGCACACTGTATTGTTAGAATGAGTGTGTCCACATGGAGGTGTGCACAATGAACTGTTAGAATGAGTGTGCCCACATGGAGGTGTGCACACTGAACTGTTAGAATGAATGTGTTCCCCATGGAGGTGTGCACACTGAACTGTTAGAATGAGTGTATCCCTGTGGAAGGTGTGGACACTGAACTGTTAGAATGAGTGTGTCCACATGGAGGTGTGCCACACTGAACTGTTAGAATGAGTGTGTCACATGGAGGTGTGCACACTGAACTGTTAGAATGACTGTGCCCACATGGAGTTGTGCACACTGAACTGTTAGAATGAGTGTGTCCCTGTGGTGGTGTGCACACTGTACTGTTAGAATGAGTGTGTCCACATGGAGGTGTGCACACTGAACTGTTAGAATAAGTGTGTCCACATGGAGGTGTGCACACTGAACTGTTAGAATATGTCCACATGGAGGTCGTGCACACTGAACTGTTAGAATGAGTGTATCCCTGTGGAGATGTGCACACTGAACTGTTAGAATGAGTGTGTCCCTGTGGAGGTGTGCACACTGAACTGTTAAAATGAGTGTGCCCACATGGAGGTGTGCACACTGAACTGTTAGAATGAGTGTGTCCACATGGAGTTGTGCACACTGAACTGTTAGAATGACTGTGCCCACATGGAGGTCGTGCACAATGAACTGTTAGAATGAGTGTGTCCCTGTGGAGGTGTGCACACTGAACTGTTAGAATGAGTGTGCCCACATGGAGGTGTGCACACTGAACTGTTAGAATGAGTGTGTCCACATGGAGGTGTGCACACTGAACTGTTAGAATGACTGTGCCCACATGGAGGTCGTGCACACTGAACTGTTAGAATGATTGTGTCTACATGGAGGTGTGCACACTGAACTGTTAGAATGAGTGTGTCCACATGGAAGTGTGCACACTGAACTGTTAGAATAAGTGTGCCCACATGGAAGTGTGCACACTGAACTGTTAGAATGAGTGTGTCCAAATGGTGGTATGCACACTGAACTGTTAGAATGAGTGTATCACTGTGGAGATGTGCACACTGAACTGTTAGAATGAGTGTTTCTACATGGAGGTGTGCACACTGAACTGTTAGAATGAGTGTGTCCATATGGAGGTGTGCACACTGAACTGTTAGAATGTGTGTGTCCACATGGTGGTGTGCACACTGAACTGTTAGACATGAGTGTGCCAACATGGAAGTGTGCACACTGAACTGTTAGAATGAGTGTGCCCACATGGAGGTGTGCACACTGAACTGTTAGAATGAGTGTGCCCACATGGAGGTGTGCACACTGAACTGTTAGAATGAGTGTGTCCACATGGAGGTGTGCACACTGAACTGTTAGAATGAGTGTGCCCACATGGAGGTGTGCACACTGAACTGTTAGAATGATTGTGTCAACATGGAGGTCGTGCACACTGACTGTTAGAATGAGTGTGCCCACATGGAGGTGTGCACACTGAATTGTTAGAGTGAGTGTGTCCACATGGAGGTGTGCACACTGAACTGTTAGAATGAGTGTGTCCACATGGAGGTGTGCACACTGAACTCTTAGAATGATTTTGTCCACATGCAGGTGTGCACACTGAACTGTTAGAATGAGTGTGTCCCTGTGGAGGTGTGCACACTGAACTGTTAGAATGAGTGTGTCCACATGGAGGTGTGCACACTGAACTGTTAGAATGAGTGTGTCCACATGGAGGTGTGCACACTGAACTTTTAGAATGAGTGTGCCAACATGGAGGTGTGCACACTGAACTGTTAGAATATGTCCACATGGAGGTGTGCACACTGTATTGTTAGAATGAGTGTGTCCACATGGAGGTGTGCACACTGAACTGTTAGAAATGAGTGTGCCCACATGGAGGTGTGCACACTGAACTGTTAGAATGAGTGTGCCCACATGGAGTTGTGCACACTGAACTGTTAGGAATGAGTGTGTCCACATGGAGGTGTGCACACTGAACTGTTAGAATGAGTGTGTCCACATGGAGGTGTGCACACTGAAGTGTTAGAATGAGTGTGTCCACATGGAGGTGTGCACACTGAACTCTTAGAATGATTTTGTCCACATGCAGGTGTGCACACTGAACTGTTAGAATGAGTGTGTCCACATGGAGGTGTGCACACTGAACTTTTAGAATGAGTGTGCCAACATGGAGGTGTGCACACTGAACTGTTAGAATATGTCCACATGGAGGTGTGCACACTGTATTGTTAGAATGAGTGTGTCCACATGGAGGTGTGCACACTGAACTGTTAGAATGAGTGTGCCCACATGGCAAGTGTGCACACTGAACTGTTAGAATGAGTGTGTCCACAAGAGGTGTGCACACTGAACTGTTAGAATGAGTGTATCCCTGTGGAGGTGTGGACACTGAACTGTTAGAATGAGTGTGTCCACATGGAGGTGTGCACACTGAACTGTTAGAATGAGTGTGTCCACATGGAGGTGTGCACACTGAACTGTTAGAATGACTGTGCCCACATGGAGTTGTGCACACTGAAATGTTAGAATGAGTGTGTCCCTGTGGTGGTGTGCACACTGTACTGTTAGAATTGAGTGTGTCCACATGGAGGTGTGCACACTGAACTGTTAGAATGAGTGTGCCCACATGGAGTTGTGCACACTGAAACTGTTAGAATGAGTGTGTCCACATGGAGTGTGCACACTGAACTGTTAGAATGAGTGTGTCCACATGGAGGTGTGCACACTGAACTCTTAGAATGAGTGTGTCCCTGTGGAGGTGTGCACACTGAACTGTTAGAATGAGTGTGTCCACATGGATGTGTGCACACTGAAGTGTTAGAATTTATCCACATGAAGGTGTGCACACTGAACTGTTAGAATAAGTGTGTCCACATGGAGGTGTGCACACTGAATTGTTAGAATGAGTGTGTCCACATGGAGGTGTGCACACTGAACTGTTAGAATGAGTGTGTCCACATGGAGGTGTGCACACTGAACTGTTAGAATGAGTGTGTCCACATGGAGGTGTGCACACTGAACTGTTAGAATGAGTGTGTCCACATGGAGGAGTGCACACTGAACTCTTAGAATGATTGTGTCCACGTGCAGGTGTGCACACTGAACTGTTAGAATGAGTGTGTCCCTGTGGAGGTGTGCACACTGAACTGTTAGAATGAGTGTGTCCACATGGAGGTGTGCACCACTGAACTTTTAGAATGAGTGTGCCCACATGGAGGTGTGCACACTGAACTGTTAGAATATGTCCACATGGAGGTGTGCACACTGTATTGTTAGAATGAGTGTGTCCAC